>NC_057819.1:68417592-68717808 GCF_910594005.1 Cervus elaphus
ACATGAAAAAAATGCTTAACATCACTCATTATCAAAGAAATGCAAATCAAAAACCACAATGTGATATCATCTCACACCAGTCAGAACAGTTGCCATCAAAACATCTACAGACAATATATGCTGGAGAAGGTGTGGAGAAAAGAGAACCCTCTTACACTGTTGGTGGGAATGCAAACTGGTATAGCCGCTATGGAGAACAATGTGGATATTCCTTAAAAAACTGGAAATAGAACTGCCATATGACCCAGCAATCCCACTGCAGGGCATACACACCAAGGAACCCAGAACTGAAAGAGACACACGTACCCCAATGTTCATTGCAGCACTGTTTACAATAGCTAGAACATGGAAACAACCCAGATGTCCATCAGCAGACAATGGATAAGGAATGGAATATTACTCAGCTATAAAAAGTATAGCATTTGAGTCAGTTCTAATGAGGTGGATGAAACTGGAGCCTATTATAGAGTGAAGTAAGCCAGAAAGAGAAACCCCAATACAGTATATTAATGCATATATAAGGAATTTAGAAAGACGGTAATGACGATCCTATATGCAAGGCAGCAAAAGAGACACAGAGCCAAAGAACAGACGTTTGGGCTATGTGGGAGAAGATGAGGGTGAGACAATATGAAAGAATAGCATTGAAACATGTATATTACTGTATTAAAATAGATGACCAGTGCAAGTTCAATGCATGAAGCAGGGAACTCAAAGCCAGTGTTCTGGGACAACCTAGAGAGATAGGGTAGGGTGGTGGAAGAGGTGTTCAGGATGGGGGGACACATGTGCACCTGGCTGATTCATGTTGATGTATGGCAAAAACCACCACAATATTGTAAAATAATTATCCTCCAATTCAGATAAATTAATTAATTTAAAATAAAAAAGAAATGTTTTACACCTTTTTAGCAGAGGAAGGGGTGTCTTAGAATTCCCCTTGTCAAAAAATATATATTGCAGAAGATTGTTTCAAGATGGTGAAGTAGAAGGATGTGTAGTCATCTTCTCCTGCAAAAGCATCTAAATTGCTACTAGCTGTTGAATAACCATTGATAGTAGGATGCTGAAACCCACCAAAAAATGATACCCACATCCAACAATAAAGGAGGAGCTGCAATGAAATGATAGGGCATAAAGTGTTGGTCACTCAGTTGTGTCCATCTCTTTGCAACCCCATTGAATGTAGCCCATCAGGCTGCACTGTCCATGGGATTTTCTAGGCAAGAATATTGGAATGAGTTGCCAGTTCCTTCTCCAGAGGATCTTCCTGACTTATGAATTTTCCTGACCCAGGGATCAAACCTGGGTCTTCCACATTGCAGGCAGATGCTTCACCATCTGAGCTACCAAGGAAGAACAATAGTCATGATAAAATCAAATCACATATCCACAAACTGGAGACAAATAATACCAAAGAAATTCTCACACTGTTGGAAGGTCCTGAGTCCCACATCAAGCTTCCCAGTCTGGAGGTCCAGCAAAATGATTAGGAATCCCCAGGGAATCTGACATTTAAGGCTAGTGGGATTGGATCACAGGACTTCCATAGGACTGGAGGACACAAAGACTCCACTATTGGAGGTCACAGACAAAATCTTTTGTGCACCAGGACCTAGGGGAAAGGAGCAGTAACCCCACAGGTGACTGAGCCAGACCTACCTTCAAGTGTTGTGGGGGGAGGGGGTCTCCTCTGCCCATGGCTTATCATGGGAATAGAGGTGCTGGCAGCAGCAATCCTTAGAGGGGCACTTTGGTGTAAGCCTTCTTGGAGATTGCTATAAGCTCCACCATATAGGCTGTAGATTCCCGGGTTGGTTTGCCTCAGGTCAAGCAACTAACAGGGAGGGAACCTAGCCCCACCCATCAGAAGAATAATTGGAGTAAAGCTTTACCGAGCACTGGTCCTGCCCACCAGAGGGAGACACAGTTTTCCCTGCTGCCAGCCCCTCCTATCGGGAAGTCTTCACAAGCCTTTTAATCTCATCTACTAGATGGTAGACATAAAAGCAAGAAGGGATGCAATCCTGCAGTCTCCAGAATGAAAACCACAGTCACAGAAAGCTAATCAAAATGAAAAGGCATAGAATTATGGCCCAGATGAAGGAACAAGATAAATCCCCAGAAAAATAACTAAATGAAGTCAAGATAGGCAACATTTCAGAAGAAGAATCCAGAATAATGAAAATGGAGATGATCCAGGATCTTGGAATAAGAATGGAGAAGAGGTGAGAAACGTTTACCAAAGACCTAGAAGAACTAAAGAACAAATGAACAGACATGAACAACACACTAGAGGGAATCAAGAGCAGAGTAACTGAGGCAAAGAAATGGATAAGTGACTTGGAGTACAGAACGGTGGAAATAACTGCTGCAAAGCAGAATATAGAAAAAAGAATGAAAAGAAAGGAAGACAGCATAAGAGACTTCTGGGACAACATTAAATGTACCAACATTCTCATTTTAGGAGTCCCAGGAGGAGAAGAGAGAAAAGATGCAAGAAAATATTTGAAGAGATAATAGCTGAAAATGTGTCTAACATGGAGAAGGAAATAGTCAATGCAGTCCAGGAACTCAGAGCACCAAGCAGGATAAACCCAAGGAGGAACACCCCAAGACACAAACTAATCAAACTGACAAAAATTAAAGATAAAGATAAAATATTAAAAGCAGCAAAGGAAAAATGACAAACAATATACAGGGGGCACTCCCATAAGATTATCAGCTGATTTCTCAACATAAACTCTACAAGCCAGAAAAGAATAGCAAGATATATTCAAAGTGATTAGATGGAAGAACTTGCAACCAAAAATACCCTACCCAGCAAGACATTCAGATTTGACAAGGAAATCAAAAGTTTTCCAGATAAGCATAAGATAAGAGAATTCAGCACCACCAAACTGGCTTTACAAGTGCTAAAGGAACTTCTCTTGGAAGAGACACACAAAAAATACACCCCGAACAATTAGGAAAATGGTAGTAGGAGTATACATATCAATAATTACCTTAAAGGTAAATGGGTTAAATGCACCAACCAAAAGACATAGACGGGCTGGGTGAATACAAAAACAAGACTGGTATATATGCAGTCTATAAGAGACCCACCCCAGGCCTAGGAACACTTACAGACTGAAAGTAAGGGGATTGGAGAAGTATTTCACACAAATGGAAATCAAAACAAAACTGGAGGAGCAATATTTATATCATACAAAATAGATTTTAAAAATAAAGTTTGTTAATAAGATTGTTTTGTCCCTACAAATAAGAACATTATATGATCTAGGGTTCAATCCAAGAAGAAGATACAGCAATTATAAATATATATCCATTCAACATAAGAGTACCTCATACTAACACTCATAAAAGGAGAAGTTTACAGTAACACAATAAACTCAAGAACAAGACTAGGATGTCCACTGTCACCACTTTTATTCAACATAGTTTTGGAAGTCTTAGCTACAGCAATTAGAGAAGAGAAAGAAGTAAAAGGAATCCAAATTAGAAAAGAAAAAGTTAAAGCTGCCACTGTTTCCAAATGACATGATACTATACATAGAAGATCCTAAAGATGCTACCAGAAAAATACTGAACTTCATCAATGAATTTGGTAAAGTTGCAGGTTACAGAATTAATACACAGAAATTTGTTGCATATCTACACACTTAAAAAAAAAAAAAAGATCAAAAAGAAAAATCCAAGAAAGAATTCCATTATCATTGCATCAAAAAGAATAAAATACCAAGAAATAAACATAATTATGGAGATGAAAGACCTATACTCCAAAAACTATAAAATCCTGAAGAACTGCATCAAACAACACATAAACTGATGGAAAGATATACTATGTTAGTAGATTGGAAGAATCAATATCGTTAAAATGATTACATTACCCAAAGCAATCTACAGGTTCAATACAATCCCTATCAAATCACCAATGGCATTTTTCAAGGAACTAGAACAAAAAAATCTCAAAATGTATATGGAGACACAAAAGACCCTGTATAGCCAAAGCAACCTTGAAAAAAAAAAAAAAAAGCCAGGCTGGAGGAATAAGGCTTCCTCAAAAACAGTATGGTATTGGCAAAAAAAAAAAAAAAAAATAGAAATATAGATCAATGAAATGTAATAAGTGTATGAGAGTTAATCTATGACAAAGGAGTCAAGTCTACACAATGTTAGAAAGACCATCTCCTCAACAAATGGTGCTGGGAAAACTGTCCAGCTACATGTTAAAAAAATGAAACTAGATCCTTATTTATCTCCACACAAAAAACTAAGCTCCAAACGGGTTAAAGACCTGAAAGTGAGAATAGACACTTAAAAACCTTAGAGGAAAACATAGGCAGAACATTCTCTGACATAAATCACAGCAGTATCTTTTTCAATCCATCTCCCAGAATACAGTGGAAATATAAACAAAAATAAATATATGCAAAACAGAAAAAGAGACACAGATGTACAGAACAGACTTTTGGACTCTGTGGGAGAAGGCAAGGGTGGGATGTTTCGAGAGAACAGCATCAAAACATGTATATTATCTATAGTGAAACAGATCACCAGCCCAGGTTGGATGCATGAGACAAGTGCTCGGGCCTGGTGCACTGGGAAGACCCAGAGGTATCAGGTGGAGAGGGAGGTGGGAGAGGGGATCGGGATGGGGAATACACGTAACTCCATGGTTGATTCATGTCAATGTATGACAAAACCCACTGCAATGTTGTAGAGTGGTTAGCCTCCAACTAGTAAAAATAAATGAAAATAAATAAATAAATAAATGGGAACTACTTAAACTCAAAACCTTTTGCACAGAAAAGAAAACAATAAGCCCAACAAAAAATTCCAAAGATTAGGAGAAAATATTTTCAAATGATGTGACGATAAGAGAGTAGTCTAAAAATTTACCAACAGCTCATGACACTTAGGGCTTCCCTTGTGGCTCAGCTGATAAAGAATCTGTCTGCAATGTGGGAGGCCTGGGTTTGATCCCTGGGTTGGGAAGATCCCCTAGAGAAAAAGGCTACCCACTCCAGTATTCTGGCCTGGATAATTCCAAGGACTGTATAGTCCATGGAGTTGCAGAGAGTCGGACAGGACTGAGTGATTTTCACTTTCACTTTCTTTCATGACACTTAACAGATCAAAACAAACAGCCCTCTCAAAAAGTGGGCAGAAGACCTAAATAGGCATTTCTCCAAAGGAGACATACAGATGGCCAATAGGCACATGAAAAGATGTTCAACATCACTAATTATTAGAGAAATGCAAGTCAAAACTACAATGAAATATTACCTTACCCCAGTCAGAATGGCCTCACACCAGATGACTATCATCAAAAAATCCACAAACAGTAAATCCTGGAGAGACTGTGGAGAGAAGGGAACCCGCCTACACCATTGATGGGAATGTAAACTGGTACAGCCACTATGGAGAACGTTATGGAGGCTCCCTAAAACACTATAAATAGAGCTACCATGCATGTGCATGCATGCTCAGTCAATCAGTCATGTCTGACTCTTTGCTATCTGCTTTGTAGCCTGCCAGTCTCCTCCATGGGATTGTACATGGGATTTTCCAGGTATGAATACTAGAGGGGTTGTCATTTACTTCTCCAAGAGTTACCATATGACTCTGTAATCCCACTTCTGGGCACATATTTGGAGAAAAATATGGTCTGAAAAGATGCATGCATCCTAATATTCATTATAGCACTGTTTATAATGACCAAGACATGGAAGCAACCTAACTGTAGGATTTAGGTTGAGGAATGGATAGAGAAGACGTGGCACAAATATACAATGGAATATGCATATATACAGTCACTAAAAGGAATTAAATAATGCCATTTGCAGCAACATTTATGGAACTAGGGCATGCCATACTGAATGAAGTAAGTCAGACAAAGCAGGAGAAATATCATGACACCTGTTGAATGTGGAATCTAAAAAGAACATACAAATGAACTTAGTTACAAAACAGAAACAGACATAGACTTTGAGAAGGAGCTTATGGTTACCAGGTGGAAGGATGGGGTAAGGAACAGTTAGGGAGTTTGGGATGGGCATGTACACATTGCTATATTTAGTCCCTTCACTGGAAATTATCCCAACATTGTTAATCAGCTATACCCCAATACAAAATTTAAAAGTTTAATATATATTACATGCATATATGTGTTTGCTTTCTAAGCCCCAGTATCTCAAAATATTCTCTTATTTGGAGATATGTTTTTTACAGAATAATCAAATTAAAGTGAGTGCATTAGTGTGGGTCCTAATTCTATATTGCTTGTGTCTTCATAAAAAGGGAAATTTTCACACTGATTTGACTGAGATGGACAAAGAGAAGACCATCTGAAGACACCAGGAGATTACTGTCTACAAGCCAAGGGATGCCTGAGGCCACCAGAAACTGGGGAAGATATCTTGAGCAGATGTTATCCCACAGTCCTCCCTAAGAAGGAATCAACTCTGCAAACACCCTGATTTCAGTCTTCTAGCTTCCAGGATTTTGAGATAGTACATTTCTGCCGTTTAATCCACCCAATTTGTAGAACTCTATTACAGCAGCTTTACCAAACAAATATATACTATTAATTTACTAGTAGTTAAAAGGAAAGTGAACTCATCCTCCCTACTCAATCATAAACTAGCCTTGAAAATAGAAAGCATAGAAAGCTATGTAAATAAAATTCAATCAATCATGCTAATTGTAACTTCCCTTCCCATCAGTGGTTCTTAATCAGAAGAGATAGGACATCTAGGGAACAGTTGGAGACATCTGGAAATATTTTGTCACAACAGGAGGAGTAGCTGCTGGCATCTAGTGGGTCTGGAAGCCAAGGATGCTGCTAAACACCCTACAGTACACAAGCAGCCCTTCACAATAAGATCCATTGGGTCCAAAATGTCAAAACTACTAGTTGACAAATTCTGTTTCTTATGTTTTAGACTGAAGTTTTCTTTATACATGATATATTGTTATTTTCATTCAACAAATAGTTGAATGCTTTCTACATTTCATGTGAACATGAAAGGATATTTATTAAAACATATATTTGCTTAGTATTATAAACATCAAGTGCAATGTGGCACACCATACCCACAAAAAAGTGACTCTTCTGTAAGCATCATGCCCATCTGCTTACTGCCACTTTGTTTAACTAACTAATGTAAGGTTCATTATTCTTTTTCCATTTTTCAATCTGCCTAAAGCAATACATCACTCTCTCCATATTATATCGACTAAGTCTTCTCTAATAAAATGGCACATGTCTGAAGAATGCATCTGCTCAGAAATGGGTTTAGCCTCCCTGTTACTGTAAAACTTATGAGAAGTAATCCAGACTGAGAGGAAAGTAACAGACAAGCTGCTACTAGGTTCTGATCTGATGAACTGAGGCTACATACTCTGTGGTTTCTATTCTGATGATCTATGGAATCTTTCTGGTATAGTATCTCCCTTCCTGGTCCACAACAGGATTAACCATTTGAAATATGTCTAAATCCTTTTATTCAACTATCAGAAAAGTAAAATTCTGATTTTTTTCTTTAGAGAATGTGTAATGTGTTAATAGATTCTTTTCCTTTGATGAGTTTGAATTCAAATCTCAAATTGAGATAGCTGATGAAAAGATGTCTTGTAGTTTCACATAAATGTCTGGTGGTCTTTTATAAACTTTGACCACTGTTTGTTTGAATTTGATGTACAGTTTTTCTTAAAAGAAAAAAATAGGTTCTAAATTACTCCAAAGATCAGAATGAAACACACTGACAGCTTTATTCCATGTGTATTAGCATTTACTCATTTATTCACCATACCAGAGAACAGTTTCAAATGGTCTTTGACCAGGAAGAATCTGAGTATTTCATGTTCCTGATAAAAAGGCACCATTTTTTCCTACATAAATGTTTGAAGCCATTACTTGATTCACAATAACTCTAAATTGATAGGTCTAAATACAAAATGGAGAAGGCAATGGTGGCCCACTCAGGTACTCTTGCCTAGAAAATCCCATGGACGGAGGAGCCTGGTAGGCTGCAGTCCATGGGGTCGCTAAGAGTTGGACATGACTGAGCGACTTCACTCTCGCTTTTCACCTACATCCATTGGAAAAGGAAACGGCAACCCTCTCCAGTGTTCTTGCCTGGAGAATCCCAGGGACAAGAGAGCCTGGTGGGCTGCCATCTATGGGGTCACAGAGAGTCGAACACGAGTAAAGTGACTTAGCAGCAGCAAAATATGTCACATTTTTACTTGAGTATTATGCTATTGGAAGAATATTATAAGTCTTAAAGGGAATTTAAAGAGAAGAGCTTAAAAGGAAGCTTGCCACCCCCAGAAGCAGGAGGTCCACAGCTTTTTGTTGTATATGCTGATAAAGCTTTCGTTGAAAGCTTGGAGTGCTGTAATTAAAGGAAAAGAAGAAACTTTAAATGTTTGTATGTGTTTCTTGCTTATTTATTTATTTGTCTCCCAGAAGCATGAAATCCTTGAGGCTTCTGTCAAATATCAGTCTTGCTTTCCAAAAAACAGGGTTTTCTTGGGAAAAAGAAACAAAACTTTTCAACAGCACAGAGTCAGAAATAAACTGAAGGATAATAAAGCTGTGTGGTGGATAAGCTTCAATGTGAATGTTGTCAGCATAAATTTTGTCGTTAATAATAGTAACACCATAATAAAAATAATAATAACCATACCAGAAAGACAGAGTTTTGAGAAAATAAAGAGGCAACAGTGTGTAGTGTTAAGCTTAGGAAAGGGAGTCTCTAGGGAAGGAAATGTGCAGAGATTTTATTGTAATGCAGGAAAAAGAGTATGACTATAAAAAAGAGTGAGTTCTAAAGAAGGAAAAAAAAAGTCAACCACAAATAAAGAGTACAAGACAAAGGGGTCACGAATGTATGAGGAGTTAAAGACAATGAAGACTTATTAAAGGAACTGATGTTGAATAAAAATTGAAGAAACCTCCAAAAGAGCCTGAAAACACTCTCTGACATGGAAGTAACAATAAATAAAGATGCACAGATCACAAAGGCAACTTTGAAATACTGACATAGCCATTGGGGTTTATTATTCTAATAATAGGAGGTAGAGAACTATGATAAATACCCTTATGAGAAGGGATCAGTGAATTAAAACTAAACTGACACTTCTACAGTTGCCTCTAGTTTATTCTTATATTTTATAAAATTTATTGATTGTCAATTTGATTGGCAAATGATCACTTATAATTAAAGTATCACATAAAATCTCTAATCAAACTAGCATCTGAAATAAAAGTCCTTAAGTAGATTGTTGATGAAAATGATGCCAGCAGGTAACAACACTACTTCAATTAATTCTGTTTAGATCCTTTCCTAATAATTAGAGATAAAAGGACAGATGCAATATAACCAGTAACCCAGAATGGATGGTTTCATGACAGTAATTTTTTTTTTTTTTGATAGCCTCCCTTCTGTGGAAGGTAATGAATTCTCAAGCACTCTGAGAGGTGGAACTCATTTGGTTACTCCTAGTTCACTCTGCCCCAGATCTCCCTCATCTATTCTGTCTTAGATGGTCAGGAATTGCTCAGCAGTAGCTGATGAATTAATTATTTCTGTCACAGTGCTCAGAACCTATTGGGAAAATTCCATACTGGGTTCTACACAGCCAAAGGAAGCATTCTTGGCCAAATATTTTATACTCCTGCAGGGCCTGTTTTACAGCAGCTATTTATTCATTCTATCATCTCAAATTTATTGAGTTAAAACCTGTGATCTGGCAGATACTAAGCAGTTTTCCCTGCCCATTTGGGATCTGGATTAAATCCTAAATGCAACTCCTCTGAAAACTAAAGATTAGCATAACCTAAATCCTACTGACATTTAGAGGCAGGAGTAATCACTTCTAAATGGGAAGTCCAAGAAGGCATCATAGAATAACTAAGTTGGAATTAGTTGGAAGTGCCTTAAAAGGCAAAGATGTGAAGGAAACTAATTCCTGCATATTACATGCAGAATGAAGGCACAAATCCTACATGTAATGTTACAGAAAGTGAGTAGGTAGGAGCCATTCAAGGTTGCCTAGAAAGCTGGACACTGCAAGGAAAGCAGAAGAGATACCACTGTGAAAATAGGCAGGGCCTAACAAATAAGCTGTAAAAGTGCTGCACTCAATATACCAGCAAATTTGGAAAACTCAGCAGTGGCCACAGGACTGGAAAAGGTCAGTTTTCAGTCCAATCCCTAAGAAAGGCAATCCCAAAGGATGCTCAAACTACCGCACAATTGCACTCATCTCACACGCTAGTAAAGTAATGCTCAAAATTCTCCAAGCCAGGCTTCAGCAATATTTGAACCGTGAACTTCCAAATGTTTAAGCTGGTTTTAGAAAAGGCAGAGGAACCAGACATTGCCAATATCTGCTGGATCATCGAAAAAGCAAGAGAGTTCCAGAAAAAACATCTATTTCTGCTTTATTGACTATGCCAAAGCCTTTGACTGTGTGGATCACAATAAACTGTGGAAAATTCTGAAAGAGATGGGAATACCAGGCCACCTGACCTGCCTCTTGAAAAACCTGCAGGTCAGGAAGCAACAGTTAGAACTGGACATGGAACAACAGACTGGTTCCAAATAGGAAAAGGAGTATGTCAAGGCTGTATATTGTCACCCTGCTTATTTAACTCCTATGCAGAGTATATCATGAGAAACGCTGGGCTGGAAGAAGCACTAGCTGGAATCAAGATTGCAGGGAGAAATATCAACAACCTCAGATATGCAGATGATACCACTCTTATGGCAAAGAATGAAGAGGAACTAAAAAACCTCTTGATGAAAGTGAAAGAAGAGAGTGAAAAAGTTGGCTTAAAGCTTAACGTTCAGAAAACTAAGATCATGGCATCTGGTCCCATCACCTCATAGGAAATAGATGGGGGGGACAGTGGAAACAGTGTCAGACTTTATTTTGGGGGGCTCAAAAATCACTGCAGATGGTGACTGCAGGCATGAAATTAAAAGATGCTTACTCCTTGGAAGGAAAGTTATGACCAACCTAGGTAGCATATTAAAAAGCAGAGACATTACTTTGCCAACTAAGGTCCATCTGGTCAAGGCTATGCTTTTTCCAGTGGTCATGTATGCATGTGAGTGTTGGACTGTGAAGAAAGTTGAGCTCCAAAAAAATTGATGCTTTTGAACTGTGGTGTTGGAGAAGACTCTTGAGAGTTCCTTGGACTGCAAGGAGATCCAACCAGTTCATCGTAAAGGAGATAGTCCTGGGTGTTCATTGGAAGGACTGATGCTGAAGCTGAAACTCCAATACTTTGGCCACCTCATGCGAAGAGTTGACTCATTGGAAAAGACCCTGATGCTGGGAGGGATTGGGGGCAGGAGGAGAATGGGATGACAGAGGATGAGATGGCTGGATGGCATCACCGACTCGATGGACATGAGTTTGAGTAAACTCCGGGAGTTGGTAATGGACAGGGTGGCCTGGTGTGCTGCGATTCATGGGGAAGCAGAGTCGTACATGACTGAGCGACTGAACTGAACTGAACTGAACTGAATGAGAAATATATCACAGTTAAGTGTTTCTGGATGCAGCAGTAGAACCTATTTTTACAAGTTATTTTTCTCCTAGCAAACAGAATCCAACAACATATTAAAAAGATTATATATCAAAACCAAGTGGGATATCCCAGGGATGCAGGGATTTTTCAATATTCACAAATCAGTCAATGTGATACACCATATTAACAAATTGAAGGATAAAATCCATATGATTATCTCAATAGATGCAGAGAAAGCCTTAGGCAAAATTCAATACCCATTTATTATAAAAACTCTCCAGAAAGCAAGCATAGAAGCAACATACCTCAACTAAATAAAAGTCATATACATCAAACACACAGCAAACATTATCCTCAATCAAGAAAAATTGAAAGCCTTTCCTCTAAAGTCAGGAAGAAGGCAAGGGTGCCCACTCTCACCACTATTATAAACATAGTTTTGGAAGTCTTATCCACAACAATTAGAGAAGAAATAGAAATACATGGAATCCAGATTGGAAAAGAAGTAAAACTCACTGTTTGCAGATAACATGATCCTTTGCATAGAAAACCCTAAAGACATCCTAAAGAAAATTACTAGAACTAATCAATGAATATAGCAAATTTTCAGGATACAAAATTAATACACAGAAATCCCTTGCATTCCTATACACTAACAATGAAAAGCATAGAAATTAAGGAAACAATCCCATTCAAAATTTCAGTGAAAAGAATGTTACTTAGGAATAAATTTACCTAAAGAAACAAAAGACCTATACAGAAAATGATAAATCACAGATGAAAGAAATAAAAGGTGACACAAATAAGTCCTGAGAAATATACCATGCTCATGGATTGGAAGAATCAATATAGTGAAAATGAGTATTCTACATAAAGGAATCTATAGATTCAAGGCAACCCCTATCAAGCTACCAATGGTATTTTTCACAGAACTGGAAAAAATATTTTCACAATTTGTATGGAAACACAAAAAACCTTGAATACCCAAAGCAATATCGTAAAGCAATTAGCCTCCAACTAATAAAAAATAAATGGAAAAAAATAAAAATAAATTAAAAGAATCTGCAAAAAAAAAAAAAAAAAAAAAACATCGAATAGCCAAAGCAATCTTGAGAAAGAAAGCCTGGAGGAATCAACTTTCCTGACTTCAGACTGTACTACAAAGTTAAAGTCATCAAGGCAGTATGGTTCTGGCACAAAGATGAAATACAGATCAATGGAACAAAATAGAAAGTCCAGAGATAAATCCACACATCTATGGACACCTTCCCTTTGACAAAGGGGGCAAAAATATACAATGGAGAGAAGACAAGTGGGGCTGGAAAAACTGGTCAACAACATGTAAAATAAAGAAACTAGAATACTTTCTAACACCATACACAAAAATAAACTCAAAATGGAATAAAGGTCTAAATGTTAGAACAAAAACTACAAAACTCTTATAGGAAAATATAGACAGAACACTCTCTGTGTGTTCAGCAAGATCACAGCAAGATCCTCTATAACCCACCTCCCAGAGTAATGGAAATAAAAATAAAGAAACGGGACCTAATTAAACTTAAAAGCTTTTGCACAATGAAGGAAACTATAAGCAAGGTAAAAAAGGCAGCTTTTAGAATGGGAAAAGCTACTAACAAAGAATTAATCTCCAAAATATACAAGCAGCTTATGCAATTCAATACCAGAAAAATAAACGACCCAGTCAAAAAGTGGGACAAAGAGCTAAACAGACATTTCTCCAAAGAAGACACACAGATGGCTAATAAACACATGAAAAGATGCTCAACATAACTCATTATCAAATAAATGCAAATCAAAACCACAATGACCATCTCACACCAGCCAGAAGGGCTGCCATCAAAAAGCCTACAAACAATAAATGTTGGAGAGGGTGTGGAGAAAAGGGAACCCTCTTACACTGTTGGTGGGATGCAAACTAGTACAGCCACTATGGAGAAGAATGTGGAGATTCCTTAAAAAACTGAAAATAAAACTGCCATACGACCTAGAAATTCCACTGCTGGGCAAACACACCAAGGAAACCAGAATTGAAAGAGATACATGTATCCCAATGTTCATTTTCGCACTGTTTGCAATAACTAGGACATGGAAGCAACTTAGATGTCCATCGGCAGACAAATGGATAAGAAAGTTGTGGTACATATACACAATGGAATATTACTCAGTTATAAAAAAGAATGTATTTGAGTCAGTTCTAATGAGGTGGATGAAAGTAGAGCCTATTATACAGAGTGAAGTAAACCAGAAACAGAAACACCAATACAGTATGTTAACGTATATAAATGGAATTTAGAAAGGCGGTAACAACCACCCTATATGCAAGAAAGCAAAAAAGACACAGAGGTAAATAACAGACTTTTGAACTATGTGGGAGAAGGCAAGGATGGGATGATATGAGAGAATAGCATTGAAACATGTATATTGCCATATGTAAAATAGATGACCAGTGCAAGTTCAATGCATGAAACAGGGCACTCAAAGCTGGTGCTCTGGGACAACCCAGAGGGATGGCTGGGGAGGGAGATGATGGGGGGTTTCAGGATGGGGTAAAACATGCACACCATGGCTTATTTATGTCAATGTATGGCAAAAACTACCACAATAGTGTAAATAGTTCGCTTCCAACTAGAATAAAATAATTATTTTTTTAAAGAATTTCTCCAGCATAATTAGAAGTAACCATCCAAACTCGTTTTGCCCATTGGTTTGACAAAAATGTTTTAATGTCTGTGTCCTTCCCAACATTTGTTCTGAAACCTTAACCCCAAAGTAATATGCAATGCTGATCCTGCTCACAGTGCCAACTGTCTTGCTGTTCACACTATGTGCACTCTTCGTTGAACCCTGTGTAGCCAAGGCATTAGCTAAGAGGCTGGAAGAAGATGTGAGGATCCATAGACACATTTATTCTCTTCTGGCTGGTGCAGCAGCCTTAGCAGCAGACATAACATCACAATATAACTACCCACAACCCTTCAGGACTTTTCCAGGTGAAGCTCATACAGCCATACCACATAAAGTAACCCATGACCAAGTGGATATCTCATGATGTGCATGTGCAGTACTGTATTTGATCTCAGCTGTTACCTAGTCATTATTTAGAAAATGTGGGGCAAGAGAGCCTGAATATGCCATCTTGGCTAATTTGCTCTCTCTCCATAAATGGTGTTTGGAGATGTGGTCTTTGGGAAATAATCAGGGTAATGTGAGATCATGAGGGAGGGACCTGGTCTGATGAAGTTAGTGTTCTTATAGAGAGAGTGTTTTCTCTTTTTCTCTCCATTTACATGCACTGAGGAAAGGCTATGTGAGGATACAGCAACTCAAGGAAAGAGTTCTCACCAGACACCAATCCTGCTGGCAATTTTAACTTTGACTTCCAATCTTCAGAACTGTGAGAAGTAAATTCCTGTTCTTTAAACCACCCAGTTTATGGTATCTTGTTATGGCAGCCCTAGCTGATTAAGATAACTATCAGATACATGGTCACCCAGAACCTCATGTATTATATATAATTATTTGGTTAGTAGTATCTGATGGTGATTTTTGTCCATCTCCATCACTAGACCATGACCTATATTGGCATAATTATCTGATTAGTAGTGTCTGATGGTGACTTTTGTCCATCCCCACCACTAGACCATGACCTATATTGGCATAATTATCTGGTTAGTAGTATGTAATGGTGACTTTTGTCTATCTCCATCACTAGACCATGACCTATATTGGCATAATTATCTGGTTAGTAGTGTCTGATGGTGACTTTTGTCTGTCTCCATTACTAGATCATGACCTATATTGGTTGTGCTCCCTTTACTAGTAGAAACACAGTCATCAATGCCTTTACATCTAATAAGGTTAGAGAACTAATTCCAGAAGTCTGAGAACCAATTCAGAAAACTCATCCTTAAGATTCCACATCTCTATAACTGATTTCTGTATCAAGAAAGGGAGAGATTTTAAGGAATTTTTTTTTTTTTTGTTTTTTTTTTGTTTGTTTTTTTTTTATTATTGCCATGTTTATTGCCATGCTGTTAGTTAAAAACTGTCAAAGCAACAGTTTCTTGAATTAGCATTGATTTGGTTGATATGGTAGTATTATTTATTTATTTTTCTTTCTTTCTTTCTTTCTTATTAGTTGGAGGCTAATTACTTCACAACATTTCAGTGGGTTTTGTCATACACTGATATGAATCAGCCATAGATTTACACGTATTCCCCATCCCGATCCCCCCTCCCACCTCCCTCTCCACCCAATTCCTCTGGGTCTTCCCAGTGCACCAGGCCCGAGCACTTGTCTCATGCAGCCCACCTGGGCTAGTGATCTGTTTCACCATAGATAGTATACATGCTGTTCTTTTGAAATATCCCACCCTCACATTCTCCCACAGAGTTCAATAGTCTGTTCTGCATTTCTGTGTCTCTTTTTCTGTTTTGCGTATAGGGTTATCGTTACCATCTTTCTAAATTCCATATATATGTGTTAGTATGCTGTAATGTTCTTTATCTTTCTGGCTTATTTCACTCTGTATAAGGGGCTCCAGTTTCATCCATCTCATTAGGACTGGTTCAAATGAATTCTTTTTAATGGCTGAGTAATATTCCATGGTGTATATGTACCACAGCTTCCTTATCCATTCGTCTGCTGATGGGCATCTAGGTTGCTTCCATGTCCTGGCTATTATAAACAGTGCTGCGATGAACATTGGGGTGCACGTGTCTCTTTCAGATCTGGTTTCCTCAGTGTGTATGCCCAGAAGTGGGATTGCTGGGTCATATGGCAGTTCTATTTCCAGTTTTTTAAGAAATCTCCACACTGTTCTCCATAGCGGCTGTACTAGTTTGCATTCCCACCAACAGTGTAAGAGGGTTCCCTTTTCTCCACACCCTCTCCAGCATTTATTGCTTGTAGACTTTTGGATAGCAGCCATCCTGACTGGCGTGTAATGGTACCTCATTGTGGTTTTGATTTGCATTTCTCTAATAATGAGTGATGTTGAGCATCTTTTCATGTGTTTGTTAGCCATCCGTATGTCTTCTTTGGAGAAATGTCTGTTTAGTTCTTTGGCCCACTTTTTGATTGGGTCATTTATTTTTCTGGAATTGAGCTGCAGGAGTTGCTTGTATATTTTTGAGATTAATCCTTTGTCTGTTTCTTCATTTGCTATTATTTTCTCCCAATCTGAGGGCTGTCTTTTCACCTTATTTATAGTTTCCTTTGTAGTGCAAAAGCTTTTAAGTTTCATTAGGTCTCATTTGTTTAGTTTTGCTTTTATTTCCAATATTCTAGGAGGTGGGTCATAGAGGATCTTGCTGTGATTTATGTCGGAGAGTGTTCTGCCTATGTTCTCCTCTAGGAGTTTTATAGTTTCTGGTCTTACATTTAGATCTTTAATCCATTTTGAGTTTATTTTTGTGTATGGTGTTAGAAAGTGTTCTAGTTTCATTCTTTTACAAGTGGTTGACCAGTTTTCCCAGCACCACTTGTTAAAGAGGTTGTCTTTTTTCCATTGTATATCCTTGCCTCCTTTGTCAAAGATAAGGTGTCCATAGGTACGTGGATTTATCTCTGGGCTTTCTATTCTGTTCCATTGATCTATATTTCTGTCTTTGTGCCAGTACCACACTGTCTTGATGACTGTGGCTTTGTAGTAGAGTCTGAAGTCAGGCAGGTTGATTCCTCCAGTTCCATTCTTCTTTCTCAAGATTACTTTGGCTATTCGAGGTTTTTTGTATTTCCATACAAATTGTGAAATTATTTGTTCTAGTTCTGTGAAAAATACCGTTGGCAGCTTGATAGGGATTGCATTGAATCTATAGATTGCTTTGGGTAGAATAGCCATTTTGACAATATTGATTCTTCCAATCCATGAACACGGTATATTTCTCCATCTATTTGTGTCCTCTTTGATTTCTTTCATCAGTGTTTTATAGTTTTCTATGTATAGGTCTTTTGTTTCTTTAGGTAGATATACTCCTAAGTATTTTATTCTTTTTGTTGCAATGGTGAATGGTATTGTTTCCTTAATTTCTCTTTCTGTTTTTTCATTGTTAGTATATAGGAATGCAAGGGATTTCTGTGTGTTAATTTTATATCCTGCAACTTTACTATATTCATTGATTAGCTGTAGTAATTTTCTGGTAGAGTCTTTAGGGTTTTCTATGTAGAGGATCATGTCATCTGCAAACAGTGAGAGTTTCACTTCTTCTTTTCCTATGTGGATTCCTTTTACTTCTTTTTCTGCTCTGACTGCTGTGGCCAAAACTTCCAAAAGTATGTTGAATAGTAGTGGTGAGTGTGGGCACCCTTGTCTTGTTCCTGATTTCAGGGGAAATGCTTTCAATTTTTCTCCATTGAGGGTGATGCTTGCTGTGGGTTTGTCATATATAGCTTTTATTATGTTGAGGTATGTTCCTTCTATTCCTGCTTTTTGGAGAGTTTTAATCATAAATGAGTGTTGAATTTTGTCAAAGGCTTTCTCTGCATCTATTGAGATAATCATATGGTTTTTATCTTTCAATTTGTTAATATGGTGTATTACATTGATTGATTTGTGAATATTAAAGAATCCTTGCATTCCTGGGATAAAGCCCACTTGGTCATGGTGTATGATTTTTTTAATATGTTGTTGGATTCTGTTTGCTAGAATTTTGTTAAGGATTTTTGCATCTATGTTCATCAGTGATATTGGTCTGTAGTTTTCTTTTTTTGTGGCATCTTTGTCTGGTTTTGGAATTAGGGTTATGGTGGCCTCATAGAATGAGTTTGGAAGCTTACCTTCATCTGCAATTTTCTGGAAGAGTTTGAGTAAGATGGGTGTTAGCTCTTCTCTAAGTTTTTGGTAGAATTCAGCTGTGAAGCCATCTGGTCCTGGGCTTTTGTTTGCTGGAAGATTTTTTATTACAATTTCGATTTCCTTGCTTGTGATGGGTCTGTTAAGATCTTCTATTTCTTCCTGGTTCAGTTTTGGAAAGTTATACTTTTCTAAGAATTTGTCCATTTCATCCAAGTTGTCCATTTTATTGGCATAGAGCTGCTGGTAGTAGTCTCTTATGATCCTTTGTATTTCACTGTTGTCTGTTGTGATCTCTCCATTTTCATTTCTAATTTTGTTAATTTGGTTCTTCTCCCTTTGTTTCTTAATGAGTCTTGCTAATGGTTTGTCAATTTTGTTTATTTTTTCAAAAAACCAGCTTTTAGCTTTGTTGATTTTTGCTATGGTCTCTTTAGTTTTTTTTTGCATTTATTTCTGCCCTGATTTTTAAGATTTCTTTCCTTCTGCTAACCCTGGGGTTCTTCATTTCTTCCTTCTCTAATTGCTTTAGGTGTAGAGTTAGGCTATTTATTTGGCTTTTTTCTTGTTTCTTGATGTAAGCCTGTAATGCTATGAACCTTCCCCTTAGCACTGCTTTTACAGTGTCCCATAGGTTTTGGGTTGTTGTGTTTTCATTTTCATTCATTTCTATACATATTTTGATTTCTTTTTTGATTTCTTCTATGATTTGTTGGTTATTCAGAAGCGTGTTATTTAGCCTCCATATGTTTGAATTTTTAACAATTTTTTTCCTGTAATTGAGATCTAATCTTACTGCACTGTGGTCAGAAAAGATGACTGGAATGATTTCAATTTTTTTGGATTTTCCAAGACCAGATTTATGGCCCAGGATGTGATCTATTCTGGAGAAGGTTCCATGTGCACTTGAGAAAAAGGTGAAGTTTAAGGAATTGTTTTATGCAATTGTAGGAGCTAGCAAGTTGGAGATCTGTATGGTAGGATATCAGGCTAGAAATTCACCTAATAGTTGATGTTGCAGTCTAGGGTATGAATTTCATGGAGCAAAGGCCTGGAAAATCAGGCAGGGATTCTATGTTGCAAATTTGAGAATTTCTTCTTCTAGAAACCTGTCTTTGTTCTTGAGGCCTTCAACTGAATGGATGAGGCCCACCACATTGGGGAATGTAATCCAGTTTACTTAAAAGCTACTGATTTAAATGTTAATCACATCTAAAAAAATATTTTTACAGCTACATCTAAACTGATATTTGACTAAATAACTGGGCACCATAGCCAAGGGCACACAAAAAATTAACCATCACCTCTACATAAAGGTTTGTACACAAATTTTCATATCAGCTTTATTCATAAGGATTCCAACCTAGAAACAACTCAAAATACCCATCATTAGATTAACAGATAGACAAATTATAATAAGTCCATTCAATGAAATATCAGTCCCTAATAAAATGTAAGCAACATAAATGAATCTCAAAATTATTATGCTGAATGAAAAGTCAAACCAAAAAAGTATGCATATTGTATCATTCCATTTAATCAAATTCCAGAAAATTCCATCTATAGTTACAGAAAAGGAAAAAAAAAAAAAAGAGGTGTATGTGCCAGGAAAAGAAGATGTGAGGAGGAATGAATTACAAAGGGAGATGAGAAAAGTTTGGGGGGGTGGGAGTGATGGAAATGGCTTTATTTTGGACGTGGCAATAGTTTCATTGTGTACATATGTCATCATTAATATAGTAGACACTCCTAAGAAGGCCCCAACAATCCCCACTTCCTGGGAGTCGTGCCCTTGTGGAATCCCCTTTGCTCAAGTGTAAGTTGCATTTAGTAACTCACTTTTTTGTAATCTAGGCATAGTTGACACATAACATATTAGTTAGGTGGTTCCAGTGGTAAAGAGCCTGCCTGCCAATGTGGGAGATATAAGAGATGAGGTTTGATCGCTGGGTCGGAAAGATCCCCTAGAGGAGGGCAGGGCAACCCACTCCAATATTCTTGTCTGGAAAATCCCCATGGACAGAGGAGCCTGGCAGGCTACAGTCCTTAGGATCTCAAAGAGTCAGACACGACTGAAGTGACTTAGCACAGATGCACAACTCACATTTTGTGAATAAAATGTGATAGGAGTGATGCATTTTCACTTCAAGATTAGATTACAAAGAAACAACTATGGCTTCAGCCTGGGACACTTCCTCTTGCTCTCTCTCTCTCAAGATGTATATATACTTTGCTCTGAGGGGAACAAGCTGCCCTGAAGAGGTTCACAATAGCAAGGGTTGATATATCCAGCCAACAACCCACATGAGTGAACTTGGAAATGGATCTCTGAAGCCTGCCAATAGTCATGGGAGTGAGTTTCAAAGCAGATTCACACTTTGTTCCACAATGAGATGACTAACTCTGGCCAACACTTTCATTTCAGCCAGAGTACTCAACTCAGCAGTTTCCAGATTCCCAGTCCACAAAAATGAGGAAATAAGGAATTTTTGTTGTTTTAAATCACTATGTTTTAAGGTAATTTATCATAAAGTAACAGATAACTCATACACTTATCAGATTGTACCTTTTAAACATATGTGCAGTTATTAAACTGCCTCTCAGATATACCTCAATAAAACTGAAAAGAAAGAAAAAAGATAAAGGAAGGAGGGAAGAGGAAGAAAAAGGGAGTAGGGAGGGGAAAATGAGGGAGAGGGAGAGGAAAGTAGAGAGGGATAGGCAAAAGGAGAGACAGAGATGCAGAGAGGGTGGCAGAGAGGATGGAATAAAGAAACTGTGAGGCCAGAATAATCATACATGGTAAGAATAAGGAATGGAAAGGAAGAACATGATATGGATGCTTAATGTTCTTGATAAATATTTCAATGACTCATTTATTGGAAGGAAAAATAGAAGTTTATCTATTTGGAATACTCACATCCTACAAAAAAGTAATTTAGAACAAGAGTTAAGTGTAATGTCTTATAAACAGCACTGGGCAACTAAGAAAATGGCTGCTCCCACTTCCTGATTCATTACACGTTGAAAATAGGGACAGGAGAAGACTCTATCAAGAAGACTTCTTATGGAAATCAAAAGTAGACACCACTTATGAAAAAACTTAAAGTGTTGTGCAAAACATCGAAGTGTCAAGGAGCATGGGTTTTAATGGACACAGAGGAAATGGTATGGTGGAAGAATATCAGTAGAAAGATATAATTAGGGGAAGATTTAGACAGCAATGTTTGAGTTTGATTACAAGAAGGTCTTCCCTGGTGGCTCAGATGGTAAAGAATCCACCTACAATATGGGAGAGATGGGTTTGATCTCTGGGTTGGGAAGATCCCCTGGAGGAAGGGAACGGCTTCCCACTACAATATTCTTGCCTGGAGAATTCCATGGAAAGAAGAGCCTGGCAGGCTACAGTCCATTGGGTCGCGAGGAGTCGGACACAACTGAGCGACTTTCACTTTGCTTCCCTGGTAGCTCAGATGGTAAAGAATCCGCCTGCAATGCAGGAGACCTGGGTTTGATTCCTGGGTTGGGAAGATCCCCTGGAGGAGGGGATGGCAATCCACTCTAGTATTCTTGCCTGGAGGATCCCCGTGGACAGAGAAGCCTGGTGGATGACAGTCCATGGGGTGACAAAGGGTTGGACATGACTGAGCGAGTAAGCACACAGCACACACACAAGAAAGACTGTGGCCTGAAAGACGACTGCTTGAATCTGAAAGAAAGACAAGAATTGAGAGGGTGAAATATCCAAATTGAACAACATGCAAAAGCTGTAACAATTAAAGTGGAGTAGACTTAACAGTAGGAATTAAGAGAGACACATATTCTTCTAAAATAGAAGTAGATTCCTGATTGCATATGCAAAATGAATTTATATTCAAAGACATTTTTAATCCTTGAAAAGGAACTGAAGATAAATTGGAATTCAAAAACTGGAAGCTGATCATTTTATCATCTACATGAGATTACTCATGTCTATTCCATGGTACAGCAGATATTTTGATTGTACACTCAACACCTGTTCTCCTTTCCTTCTTTTAAAACAGAACAGCAATTTTACTCAGATTTCCACCCCTGGGAAAGGTATTCTTATCCCCAAACCACAGGTAAATTCTGGTTAGCCCAAACCAACTGTAGTTACCCCATTATTTTGCCAAAAGCAGACTTATGGACAGGTATGTAACCCAGTTTGGAATAATGAAACAGACATAAAAGGAATCGAGAGAGAAGGAGTTTTTTTAAATGTTTCAACTAACACACAAGAAATCAACATTGCCTCCTCTGTTCAACTTGCTCTGTCTGTTGCATTGACTAGAAGGGATATCTTAAGACCCTGGTGGGGAGAAGCCTAAGGTCCCAACTAACTCAGACCTAACACAATGGAAAGCTAGAAAACAAAGTGAATGCTTGATGACATGTTGAACCAGTGAATTAACCAAACCTAGAAATACCTATCTCCCAACATTTGGTCATTGAGTTGATTTGCAGCTAAATATAGCCAAATTGATTTACTCAGGATATTAGCTGCATGGTATATTAAAGTGTGACATAAAAAAATAGTCCCACCACAGGCTACCATAACAAATACCACATACTGGGTGGTTTAAAACAGAAATTTATTTTCTCACAGTTCTGGAGGTTATAAATCTACGAGTAAGATGTTTTCTTTCAAGGTCTCTCTTCTTGGCCTGTAGATGCCACCTCCTTCTGGTGTGTCCACATGGTCTTCCCTCTATGTGCCTACATGTCTGTGTGTAAGTTTCCTCTTCTTACCAAGACATCTGTCATATTGGATTAGAGCCCACCCATATGATTGCATTTTACCTTAATTGCCTTTTTAAAGGCCCTGTGTCCAAGTAGAGTCACTTTATGAGATACTGGGGATTAGGACTTCAACATATGCATCTTGAAGGGACCCAAATTAGCCCATAACACTTAGTAATTGGCACTGTGCTAAATTCTGGGGATGAAAATTTAAATAAGAATGGTCCCTTTTCTCATAGCACTTCCATTTTAGTAGGAAAATAGCAATTAAACATGATTCTTTAAACATGATTACAGGCACAACTTGGAGAATAAGAAGTAGGAAAGCATAGAGTCAGAACAATAAATATAGTGCAACTGGAAGCAACTTTGCCTCCCAGGGGACATGTGACAACATCTGAAGACATGTTTTATTGTTGCAACTTGGGAGAACCACCAGCAGATGCTGCTAAACACCCTACAATGCACAAGGCAGCTCTCCCTCAACAATTACCTTTTCCACAATGTCATAGTGACACTGTTGGGAAACCCTGACCCATGATCTACAGGATCATGGAAATGTCCCTTAAACTGACCTCTGAAGAATGTATACTGATTTACTTAAAGAGCAGAGTAGAAATGGAATTCTAGGCAGAGATAACAGCAGATATGAAAGCCTTGAGTTAGCAAGAAAAATGGCACATGTGAGAACTGAAGGAAGGCCAATTATGAAACACTATAGGGAGGGGAGGTAAAATAGGAGGAGGTACAGCAGGAGCAGGAGGCAGCTCATGCAACCCTGGGCCATGTCTAGGACTCTAGTCTTTATTTTTAACTTGATTGAAGAATGCTGGTGAAGCAAGGAGTATGAAGGATCAAGGAGAATGTAAACCTACACTCCTTTAGTGATTTAGTGATATTTTGTGTGGTAAATCTTAAGGAGATGATTTTAAAAAAAAAAAAAGGATTCATTTGTGATCAGTTATGTCATTAGTAGTTGTAGAAAGGAGAAAAAGAGCACTCATGAAAAATTGGATGTTGGAGAAGAATTGGAAGATAAGACATACTACCTAGGTAGGAAATTTTGTTTTGTGCTTGGAAAATCTAACAACTCTGTAGATCTCAAAAAGGTGCAAGAAGGAATAGTAAGGGTGAAACAGAATCAGGAATGGCTTCGGTGTCTAGAATTTACACTGTAGGACAATGATTTTCAAGCTCTAGTTTGTGTAAAATCAACCCTGAAGAGCTTTTAAAAGTATAAATTTCTAAACTTGTGCTCAACCTCCAGTTTTCTAATCAGGGTCAAGCAATTTTCACTTCTAAAAGAAATCCTAGGTGATTTTAATGAAGGGATGGGGCCTTCTCTACTTTTCCCTTCAGAAACTCTTCAGAAAAGTATGAGTTGATTTTCACTGTAGAAGGTATCTAGTGACAATGTGAAGGCTGATCTGAAGGGAGGTGACTCTGGAGGTAAAAGAACTGGATAGGAGAACATTATGGTAGATCTAGGAACTGAGGAGAGAATGTGAGTTATACAACAGAAGGAAAGGTAGAGAAAGCTGGGGTTTCCTTGAAAAGTAGAATTGGCAGAGCTGAAGTAACTGATTGAATGTAGTCATGGGTGACTTGCAGGCTTCCATGTTGGGTTACTGGGTAATGGTGGCACCATTAATTAGAATGGAAGTCCAAGGCATGGAGCAGCTTTAGAGGGTAGGTGAAAAGTGGTAAGGTGAGAGTGCCATATTCTACCCAATATATTCCATAGTTCAGCAGATGGTTAGAGATGGAGGTTAGTGCTCAGAACATAAGCCTAGACATTAGAAATCAAATTAGGATCAGTTGTATATGGCTGGTTATACAAGCCTTGAGAATGGTAATATTGCTCATAAAGAATATTTAGAATGAGAAAATATGAGGACACAAGAATACATCAACAATTAGAAACTGAGCACATGTAGAGTCATAGAACAAAGGAAAGGGATAGTCAAGTAGATGACAAAAGAAAAGAAGAAAGGCTAAGAAACTAGGGAAGGAGGAATTCTTGTCGCTTACTATTTCCAAAATGTTGGTAATATTAGGGGAACAGGAAGCAACCTATGAAATACTACAATTATAATTTTCATTTATATTTAATTATATAATTATAATTATATAAATTATATATATAATTATATAAATTTTCATTTATATTTAATTATAAATAAAAGTTACACTTATATAATGCTTACTACATGCTGGGTACAGTCAAAGTATATGTCTATGACATAAGTACTATTAACATTCCTGTTTTATTAAGTAGGAAACTGAGGCACAGAGTTTAAGTAACTTGCCCAACATCCTACATTAGTACCATGCAGACTGGCTCCAAAGTTCACACCTTTAAACTTTATGATATAAATCCTTTATTCTTCAGTTAAAGAACTTACCATACAAGGTCATATGTTTTCCTCCATAGTAATACAGGCACAATACCTAATTCTAAGTGCACAGTGGATACTTATTGAGTTGAATTCTCTGTGTAGCTAAAACCATGAAACAAAAGGAAGTTTCTCTTCAAAGAACAGAGGAAATGATCATTACTGATTCCACCCATAGATGTTTCTGATTAGGAAAAGTTAAGGCAAAAATAAAGGGAAAGGAAAGGATGGAAAAAACAAAAGGAGGATATGGCAAAGGGGATAAGAGGAAGATGGGAAAGGAAGGGAAAATGATCTCTCAAAACGAGTACACTTATTTAGCCGTGGCTCCTTAGATATTGAGAATTTTTCTTGATTTAGCCTTTAATTCATTTTGGAACATTACAAAATTCACCCTATCTCTCAGGACCCCTATTCTTGTTTTGCACCAAGTGGGGATCAGATGTTTGTATCCCTAAAATAATTAGAACTCTTTGGGGTAAAATTATTATCAAACCACAAAAGAACATTTGATTGGTGTACTTGTGGGCTGCTACCAAAGGAACAATCAAAAATTTGAAGCTGTGACTTTTCCCTTTGGAAAGGAGCAATACACTTATATGAAAAACCTCTCAGTCGGTAAACAATTCTAGACAAGCTAAGGATTCCTCAGTTTCTGTGTGAAATAGTATTCATTAATGAAGGTGTTCTTTAATCATAAATAAAAAGTTAAAATTGCCTTACTATCCTAATATCACTACTTATAAATTATTATTTTAAAGATCTAAGACTTTGGCTTTTGTCTTCATGGTTCTACAAGGTCAGCCTGCACTAAACACATAAATATGAAAAGAAGTGTCAGTTGACTCATCAGATATTAGCATATGTTGGGAGCATTCCATGACTGTTCTATTACAAAAACTATAGAAGGCAAATAATTTCCTTAGTGATTCTGGTGATAGTCTGACCTGGTTAAAGCAAGTGTTGCATAGAGGTGTAGAGGAACCTGTGGGGGAGTAAAGGTAGTTTTTTCCCAGCTGCCCAACATCCTGGAAGGTGGTTTTGCTTTCTCTTCCTAGAGGAATTAAAGAAGAGATCTTATGTCTTCCTTGAAAGTCAAATTCATTTCTTATTAACCTTGATTTTATTTGTTTGAAGATACTCAATCTTCTTTATGATTGTCTCTGTGCTCACTGATAAATACACAGTGTGTATTCTCTTCCTGTTGTCACTCCCTAAATGAGCTCCCACAGACTCACCAATTTTAACACCATCCTCTTGCTCACCCTCAGACTGCAATCCTGACCTCTATCTCTTGCTTTAGAGTTATATTCATGCTATTTGATATTTCTTCTTGGGTACTACTAACTATCTCAAACTGAATATCTTCAAGAGTGCTCTTGCTTCCCTCCTATAGGATATGCTCCTTTTCAACCTCAACATTGCAGCACCAGTTGTCAGTTCATCTAAAAATTAGGAATAATACTTAATTCTCTCTTTTCTTATACCCAACCCAATTCATTAGCAAGTTCTATCAACTTCATTTTAAAATACATTCCAGGGAAGAGCAAATCAGGATGGCAGAGTAGGATATACCCTCATCTCTCCCTGTGAGAACACTAAAATCACAACTAGCTGGCTAACAACCCACTGGAAGACTCTGGAACCCACCAAAAAAAGATACCCCAAGTCCAAAGACAAAGGAGACTCCACAATGAGATGGTAGGAGAGGCATAATCACAATAAAATGAAATCCCATGCTGGATGAGTGACCCACAAACTGGAGAAGAATAATACCAAAGAAGTTCTTCCACTCTTTTGAAGGGTTCTGAGCCCTATGTCAGTCTTCCCAGCCTGGGGATCCACCAAAGGGACTAGAAATCCCCAAGGAATCTGACTTTGAAGGCCAGTGAGATTTGATTATAAGACTTCCATTAGACTGGGGAAAACAGAGATTTCACTCTTGGAGGGCACAAACAAAATACTATATGCACCAGGACCCAAGGGAAAGGAGTAGTGACCCTATAGGAGACTGAATCAGACCTAACTGTTAGTTTTGGAGCGTATCCTGTGGAGGTGTGGGTCAGCAATGGCTCACTGTGCAGACAGGGACACTGGCAGCAGAAGTCCTGGGAGGTGCTGCTTGGCAAGTGAGCTTTCTTGGAGGAGAGCATTACCTGTACCACAGAACCTCCACACTATGCAGAAAACACGAGAGAAGGAAGAGATCTACAAAAATTAAACCCCAAGCAATTAAGAAAATGGTAATAGGATCATACCTATGGATAATTACTTTAAATGTAAATGGATTAAACCCAGCAAAAAGACATAGACTGGCTAGGTGGATGAAAACATGTGCATGTATACATTTCCACTTTTCACATCACTCTACTTAAATCCCCAAATTGTAAGTAATTATTTAATACTGTTAGGTTAATCATGTTTCCATTATGGCTTACAATTGTAATTATCTTTAATCTTTTTTCTGGCTATTAATTGTGAAAAAGGATAAACATCTTTTACTATTGTGATTATGCAACTAGTATTCATTTTAATACCACTGTATCATGACTGGTCAACAGAAAAATTAGAATCCTATATCACTAAAACTACCATTTAATAGAAAAACCTGTAATCACTTTTTAAAATGGATGCACATTGGAATTATATTGGAATTTTTTTTAATACAGATGCCCAAATATATATATATTTTTTTTCTCCAAAGCTCCAAAGCTCCAGATGTGATTCTAATGAGTAGCTATGTTTTTAAAAACTTTAATATATGATGATCTTTGAGTTTTATCTAATTTGTTCCACATTTTCTATTTCATAGTTAGGGCTCCCACTTCATTTAGTTTGTGTTTTCCAATTTCTCCATCTCCTTTTTTATTGTTCTTTATCAAGCCTGTATCAAGTGCGATAGAAAGGTTTTTGTATACATATGTATAATAAGTATATTATATATATTTTTGAAAACTTGTGAATTTTTGCTTAGCTCTTGTTTCTACTTGCTTGACTAAATATGAACAAGATACCAGTTTCCTAATTTATATTCACTCAAAACTTTGATATAGTTCCATTTATTCTGGCATCTAGTATAACTGATAAAAGTCTAGAAAGCTTATTTTAGTGACTTTAAAAAAAAAATTTTTTTTTGAATGGGACTTGAAGCTTCTAATCCAATTCTGAAAGTGTAAAGAAATACTTTGTTGCAAAAAAAAAATAATAATAACAGAAAATTAACATGTGATAAGTATAAAGAATCTGCCTGCAATGCAGGAGACCCAGGTTTTGATCCCTGGGTCAGGAAGATCCCCTGGAGAAGAAAATGGCAACCCACTCCAGTATTCTTGCCAGGAAAATCTCATGGACAGAGGAGCCTGGGGGGTGCTACAGTCCATGGGGTGCAAAGAGTCAGACACAACTGAGTGACTAAGCACACACAGCATTAGTAACTAAAGTACAGGTTTTATTCAAGTTTCATATTTTATTCTATTATTTGTTTTCATATCTTATTCAAAATTCCACATTGTATTTAGTTGCTTTGAGCAGCTTCAGCTGCATACAACAAATTCAGATAAACTCTATTACAAATATTTTTATTCTGCTACAAATATTTTTAATGTTCCTTGTTTATGGCTTCTTAGATATACCCATCATTTAAAAATGGAAATTTAATTCCCAAATACATGTTTTTTGTTTTTAAGTATGCGTGCATGCGTGTGTGCTCAGTTGCTTTGCTGCTGCTGCTAAGTCACGTCTGTCGTGTCCAACTCTGTGTGACCCCATAGACGGCAGCCCACCAGGCTCCTGTCCCTGGGATTCTCCAGGCAAGAACACTGGAGTGGGCTGCCATTTCCTTCTCCAGTGCATGAAAGTGAAAAGTGAAAGTGAAGTCTCTCAGTCGTGTCCGACTCTTCAGGACCCCATGGACTGTAGCCTACCAGGCTCCGCTGTCCATGCGGTTTTCCAGGCAAGAGGACTGGAGTGGGTGCCATTGCCTTCTCTGCTCAGTTGCTTTAGTCATGCCCAATTCTTTGTGACCCCATGGACTACCAGGATCCTCTGTCCTTGGGATTCTCCAGGAAAGAATACCAGAGTGGGTTGCCATGCCCTCCTTCAGGGGCTCTTTCCAACTCAGGGATCAAACCTGTGACCCCTGTGACTCCTGCAATGAAGGTGGATTCTTTACCCACTTAGCCACCTGGGGAACCTTTTATAAGTATCATTGATATTAATTTCTCATTTAAATTTAGAGAGAATAACATTGAAACATGTATATTATCATATATGAAACAGATCGCCAGTCCAGGCTCGATGCATGAGACAGGGTGCTCAGGGCTGGTGCACTGGGGTGACCCTGAGGGATGGGATGGGAGGGAGGTGGGAGGGGGGTTCAGGATGGGGGACACATGTACACCCATGGCTGATTCATATCAATGTATGGCAAAAACCACCACAATATTGTAAAGTAATTAGCCTTCTATTAAAATAAATAAATTAAAAAATAAATAAATTTAAATATTTTCTTCTCTGAAATCACCCTCTGTGTTTTTTTTTTTTTTAGTCTTTTAACATTATTGATGCTTTCAATGTCTAAGTCAAATGTCTCTTTTGGTAAATATCACATTGCACTTGAAAATATGTGGTTATTTTCAAGTACCTTTTGATGATGATTTCTAACATAATTCCAAAATCACACTTTGTGTGATTTCAATACCTTTAGACTATAAAATTATATGTCTTGGTATATGTCTGTGTATATGTTCCAGTATCTCCTGATTTATAGTCTATGGGAACTTGCATAGAATTTGTACCCTGCTACTGTGTGAAAAAATGCATAAATCTTAATTACATTGAATTGGCTCATAGTGCTTTTCATGTCTATTATATCCTTCTATTTTTCTGTCTAGTCATTCTACTAATTTTTGAGAATTTGATACTGAAATTCTAACTGAAAATCTTAATTTATCTGCTTAAGAATATAGCTATAATATATAGTGGAACTATATGTAACTTTGTTCTATATTTTAAAGTCTCTTGTATCCTTTCATAATTTGAAAAAAAAAATTTTAAATACAATACAAATGTCTCCAGCTTTCAATACTGTTTCTCATATTCTCCAGTCCCAACTGTAACCCATCCATTCTCCACAGAGCAGCTAGGAGAAAGAGGAAAGGAAGAAGAGAAGATGGAATCAGAGCTTGCCATTCCTCTTTCTTCTAATTAGTAACAAAATCCAGAATCCTTAACCTGATATCCATAGCAAGTATTTAAGTCACTATTACTCTCTAATTCTTGCTGATGCTATCTAGTTTCCAACTCTGTAATTTTTTGACATGCCATAGTCTACAAAGCCAAAGATCCTACCCTCTTTCACAGTTCTTCCCCTCCATCACCTTTTCATCCACTTCTTTGAAAAATTGGACAACTAATAAATGATTATAACCAGATTTTTACATATAACTATTTGTTATCCCAGCAAAGCCCAAACATTCCATTTATTCTTAATATCTTATTTCTTCTCATCCACTTGAACACATTGCCTCATACCTTTACATTTCTTTCTGGTACCTTAAAATTTTCCTTCTGCACTAAATCTTTTCCAAAAGCACATGAACAGTATACTTTCTCCCATGTTAAAAGTTTTGCTTTATTTAATATGCTCCTCTATTTCTGCTCTATTTCTACTTTTTCTTTCTGCAGTAAAACACCACAGAGGAGTTCATTGTTATCAGTATTACTCTCCTCTTTCCTTGAGCCCACACTAATTATCCTTTTAAACTACTGAGTTGGAAACATACACTCCTCCTGTGGATCTCCTTTGCTTTCACACTGTACCACATTCACAACACTTCTGATGCCAGATACATGGGGGTTTTCCCCAATCAAGCAATACTCTTGATACCAGCTGAGTGTCCCAAAATTCAACTCACTTCTGACACTATCTGGAGATGGCATCAGATCCCATAAGACTCAGTCCCACAGTAGTCCCCCTCTTCATTATAGGTGTCAATTAGTCTTCACCCCTAATTCTGCCAACCAGCTATAAGTCAACTTTTCCATAGCCCCCTCTCTGGATTGGATCATTTTGTAGAAGGGCTCACAGAACTCAAGGAAACACCTATTTATGTTTGCCAGTTTATTAAAGGATATGATTTTTTAAAATATAGATGAACAGTCAGAGAGGGCTTCCCTGGGGGCTCCATGGTAAAAAAAAATCCACTTGCCAATGAAGGAGATGCAAGTTTGATCCCTGGATTAGGAAGATTCCCTGGAGAAGGAAATGGCAACTCACCCCAGTATTCTTGACTGGGAAATCCCATGGACAGAAGAGTCCATGGGATCACAAAAGAGTCAGACATGACTTAGCAACTAAACAACAACAAACAGCCAGATAAAGCAATACATAGGGGGGAGGTCTAGAAGGACTTCAAGTGCAGAAGCTCTGTTCCCATGGAGTTGGAGTGCACCACCTTCCCAGCATTTAGATGTTTTCACCAACCCAGAAACTCTCTGAACCCCGTATTTTGGGGATTTATATGGGCACTTCATCATATAGGTATGATGAGCTATTAACTCCACTTCTAGCTTCTCTCCCCTCTCTAGAGGGGGTAGACAGTGGCAGTACTGAAAGTTTCAAGCTTCACCTCATGGCTTGGCCTTTCAGATGGGGTCTTTCAGGCCCCATCCAGAAACTGTCAAGGAGCTCACCCAAAGTCACCTCATTAGAACAAAGTCACTCATATCACCTAGGAAATTCCAAGAGATCTGGGGGCTCTGGGTCAGGAACCAGAATCAAAGAACAAGTATTAGAACAAAAGATGCTCCTAGTGCTCTTATCACTCATGAAATTACAGAAGTTTCAGGACCCCTGTACCAGGAACTGTAGCTGCTTCTGCTGCTAAGTCACTTCAGTCGTGTCCGACTCTGTGCGACCCCATAGATGGCAGCCCACCAGGCTCCCCCATCCCTGGGATTCTCTAGGCAAGAACACCAGATTGGTTTGCCATTTCTTTCTCCAATGTATGAAAGTGAAAAGTGAAAGTGAAGTCGCTCAGTCGTGTCTGACTCTTCTCAACCCCATGAACTGCAGCCTACCAGGCTCCTCCGTCCATGGGATTTTCCAGGCAAGACTACTGGAGTGGGTTGCCATTGCCTTCTTCAAGGAACTGTAGGCAGAGACCAATAGATACAGTTTCTGTTATTTCACAACTACCACTCCCACAAAACTTCTTTTGCCTAGTTCACCTCAAAGTTGTTAAAGCCCAATGTTCTATGTTTCCAAGCTATCTTTTATGTGACTTGCAGCAGTATTTGAAACAGTTCTTTACTTCAACTCCCCCTGCCTTGTTAATACTTCATTCAATAACATCTGGCATCCCATACTCACTTGTTTTACCTTCTATCTCACTGGCCATTCTTTCTTAGTTTAGATTGCTAGCTCCTTGTCTTTTCCCCAATCTATTACTGTTGATGTACTCTAAGGTTGAGTCCTCAGACCACTTCTCCCCTCTTTCCAGTCTTCCTCCTTTGATGATCTCACCCAGATTCATGGCTTTATATAGAATGTGGTGGTGGTTTAGTTACTAAGTCATGTCCAAATCACCGTATAGACTGGAGCCTGCCATCACCCTATAGACGGTAGCCCACCAGGTTCCTCTGTCATGGAATTCTCCAGGCAAGAATACTGGAGTGGGCTTCTATTTCCTTCTTCAGGGGATCTTCCCAACCCAGGGATCCAACCCATGTATCCTGCATTTCAGGCAATTTCTTTACCACATATATCATGTATACACTAATAATTCCCTAATTTATAACCCTGAACTTCAGATTCACAAACCCAAGCACCTTCTCAATAACTTTAAGTAACATCTAAATGTCTAAAAGCTATTTAAATCTTAAAATGTCCAAATTTGAGCTCTTGGTTTTCTTTCTCAAGTTTTCACCTCCTAAAGTCTTCCCCATTTCAACTCCATTCTTCTAGGAGCATAGGCTGAAATCTTCCTTTCTCTCATACTGCACATCCAATCTGTCAGCACACTACGCTGTCAGCACACTATGTGTACAAACTACTAGGCTTCCTGTTTCTCTACAAATTACCTGTATAGATTATTGCAGTAGCCTCATAACAGGTCTCCTCACCCTTGTCTTTGCCACATTACAGGTTTTTCTCAATGCGGCAGCCAGAGTGACCCTGTTAAAACATAACTGATCCCATCAAAACCCTCCAATAACATCCCATTTCAGTACAGAGAAAAACCGCAATCCTTAGGATAGCCTACAGGGATTTAAGTGACATGACCCTTTCTACCACTCTGATCTCATATCTTCCTATGTCATCAGTCTGCATTGTTCACTTCACTCCAACATACTGGTCTCCTCATTGTTCCTGAAACAAGCCAGGCAGAAGCCTTGTACTTGCAATTCCTTTTCTCCAGTGATTAACACAGCTTATCTCTTTTATCTTCTTCAGGAACTTTTTAAATGCCACTATTTAAAATGATAACCTCTCTTTTTATTACAATATTTCCTATTCCTCTTTACTGCACTATTTTCCTCTGTACCACTTATCAATATTATTCATTTATGAATTCACTTCTCTGGAAATTCTTCAACTTCTTTATTCCATGCAGTATGCATGCCTGTGTGTGTGATAAGAGAACAGACCATATTGGACCCAGTCCTCTAGTCTGAATGCAAACAGAAATGAGTGGAAGATTTTCTTCTGGATGTCTCATGATTCCCCTGTCAATGGTATAATTAAAATTTGAGTCTAAGTGATACTTCATAATAATCATTTTTACCCCTATTTTTACAGATAATTCTCAGAAAGACTTTAAATGACTGCCTAAGGTCACTCAGCCAGTAAAAACCTGAAACAGAATCTAAATCCAGGACTTTCTGACCCCAAAGTTCACACACAAAATCACTTTTCTAAGCCACACTGTCCTAAAGCTGTGCTAATTATGTAATATATAACTTTCATGAAAAGAATGTACTTTCTTTTGCGACATACTAGTTGCTTAATAGTTATTTTGCCTGTGAATGTTATAATACAAGTTATGACCTCTTTGTCCTTTTTCCATAATGCATAATTCTTTGCAATTATAAACTGCAAATTCCATTTGTTCTAAACAGAACACCTGCTTACACCTCAGTACCACAAATATTTATTTTAAGTCCCTGCTTTATTCTTTCTACTTTGCTTACTATATCATAATTGCCATAATTGGGGCTGAGATTCATTTTTCACACTCAACCTAGGCCAAACAACAAACATAGAATTGCACTTTGTGAAAATGAAATGTGATTCACACTACCAGAAATTTCTCCAGGCTTTATTTGGGAAACAGCTAAAGATATCTAAGGACATGTCCCCAAAATATTCCAACCCACTCACCTCCCTTCCCTCACTCCCAGATTGATGACATTGATTTCTGCTTCTCTGCAGGGAGGCAGGAACAGACAGCCTTGCCAATACCTCTTATAAGATGCACTGCAGACCTCTGTGGTAAAGACCAGAGCTAGTTCTGCCTTCTGAGCAAATCTTTTTATTCCCCTTCTTCACATTTGGCACCTGTTCCTGGACAGCTGGCTAAAACTGAGCTACTCCTGAGTACAACTGGCCAAATACCTTCCATTTTATGGAAAAGAAAACTTTTGAATTAATGGGGATTCCTGGGGTTTAGAGTAGATAATAGTCATTTTGTAGGTACTTCATTGTCCATCTCAGTAAGTTCATATATGTTGAGCCTTGAGAGAAAAAACAGTGTCTAAATTTTTCATTCAATCAATTCAAGAAGCCTGAAAGTTTCCTACTGGCTTCCTTTCTTTGATTTTACCATTAGACCTTTCCTTGGACTTATTGTAAATATAAATATTTCTGAAAGAAGTAAAATATTGTTAGTATCACTTTACTGCTGACTAGTTTATCAGATGTTTTCATAGAACAGAAGGCATAGATGCAGTATTAGATTTATGACTTAAAAAAAGGTGGAAGTGCTGGCCCAGAAAAGGGAAATCAGTAATGCATAGCATAAACCTGGCCCTTTCCCAAGGCCCCATCAGTGGTTGATGGGAGGGAAAAAGGAAGGAAGGAGGAGCAAAAGAAAATTATGTAATATTTTCATAGAAATACAATGAACACAAAGTTTTTTTTTTTCTTAAGTCTTCTAAGAGTTAAGTTTCAACAAAATTCAACATTACTTTTATATCCCACATTGAATATTTATATTCTCTAAAAATAATTTTAATCCAAGGTTTCTATTCAAAATTTTCTTCATCATTTCCTTACTTAAATATTCTCACTTAAATATTATTGCTCACTCTCCAGAACTATCCCACCCTCCCATTTCAGATACCTAATACCTGAAAAGTAAGAATCAGTCTTTAGTGTTCATCCTTCCTAGGACTAAACTACTCTATAGAATTTCCTAGATCTAGGACTAATCTGTGTGCTTTGTACTTCTCCACTCTGCAAAGGATACAGTAATACCTTCAATTCTAGAGAAATACTCAGATTCCCTGACATAAAGGGAATTAATTCAAACAGCTCTGCTCAAATCATACAAGCCTGATTATCCCGTACAGAACATTGGAAAATACTTCAACCATCTTAACCTCTATTTGTCTAGTCTCTATCAGCAGTTTACTTTACTCTCACTGAAATTATCTAAGGATTTGCAAGCAGTTGGTTGCAAGGAGAAAAAAGCCTATAAAAATACCCACATTGTTTTTTCTACTTCCTTCTTCCAAGTACACTGGACAAGACAGGATTTCACACAGGAAACACTTAATGACAATATTTGGAGGAAACCTGCTGACTTTGTAAGACACAATTGGCCAAAATTCAGGTCAGAAATGCCCAGCGAAGTAAAAGGCTCCTAGAATTATGGAGATGAGGTTTCTGCAGGCAAAGAAGCCCTCTGTAAAGGACAAAGGATAATATGCTTACAAATGAAAAGACATATGAATTTCAATGAAATGAAATGAAATATTACAAATGAATTTCATTTCATTACAAATGAAATGAAATATTAACAAGGCTGCTAACAGCCCAGAGTGTGGTAAACAGGTATGCCAAAAAGTAACTAAAATGTGACTTTGCAATGAGTGAAGGAGAAAAAGGCCTTTGACTTAATGAATACAGGAAAAGAGAAGGAGAAGAAAAATGAGAAAGGGAAGGGAAAGGAGAAGGTGAAGGCAAGAAAAGAAAATAACTACCCAGGAACAGATTCAGCAAAATAAGATCCGTGCTGTAGGATTGTGTGGATAATTCTCTGAAATACCAATTGAAAGAATTATATAAGAAAATCCTTTACTAAAGAACATTTGAGAGTGTTCTTGCTATGCGCAAGCACCCTAAGTCGCTTCAGTCCTATCCAACTCTTTGCTACCCTATGAACTGTACCACACCAGGCTCTCTGTCCTTGGGATTCTCTAGGCAGGAATACTGGAGTGGGTTGCCATGCCCTCCTCCAGGGGATCTTCTCAACCCAGGAATTGTACCCACATCTCTTATGTCTCCTGCATTGGCAGGCAGGTTCTTTACCACTAGCGCCACCTGCAAAGACCCTGGTTTTTGCTATGGTCGTTAACTTTATTGATAATTATAAACTGCTGAGCCCATGAAGTAAAACTATCACTTCTTTTGTTTCCTAAAAACATAAGTACTACAAAGAATGTTCATTTATTTCCTCCTAAAGCACTATAAAGATAAATGTGTTTTGTCCTATAAATTTACTGGGGAACAAGTTCCAATGGCTAATATTGGAATATGGAAGGACATGTTAGATGTTTAGAATGTTAGGCAATCAAAGTCAAAATATATCTTAAATGTTCTTATGAGTTAAGAAACCAAAGCTAAATGACACCCAAGGTCATTTCCAGCTAGACAGAACTGGATATGAAAATTTCACCCAGTTTAATATCCAGTTCCCGTTAACTGTGATAAAGAGTCATTTCCAAGAGTGTTAAGAAAAGGAAAAGCCCATTATCTTCTCAGCCACAAATGCATATGATGCCAGGAACTGGACTAGGTGTTAAGGTGACTCCCCCACAGAGTTCATGAGCTGAGGGAGAGAATAAGACAAACACTTATAAACAAGTAAAATCTATGAAGACACACGTAGGATAATATCAGAGTAGACAACTAGGGCACCATTCTGGGGTTCTGGAGTCAGTTATAAGGGAATGGGCAGGCCAAAGACAAATAGGTACGTTATAAATGTAGTCTATAAAGATCAAAGTTTTGTTAACAACTAAACAAAAATGATTTTGCCTCCCCAGCTTCTCAGAAAAGACTGAACAGAAAATGGGGGAATGCCTTTGGGTTTGGAATGTCCCTGTCTGGACCCAGCAGATCTGTGATCCAGCATTTTAAACTGGCACCAAGCCCAGGCTTACAGCTGACAGGTGTGTGTCCAGAAGGGTAAAAGGAAAGCCTGTTCTGCAGGACATTTCACATGTTTCACTCCTAAATCCCTTTCTCTGAGGTAGATTTTGGCTGTAAAAACACTTCTGCTAATTCCTTGCCAGAAGAATTCGTTATACTCATAAGTGCTGATCATAGAACCAGGATGTGATCTCAGAAGCTTCTGAAAATCAGACATTCTATAAAGCTCTCTTTGAATTGGAGAGTTTCATCTTTAATAATTTCACAAGTAAGCCTTTGGGTTTTGCTAAGTGGCTGGTCTTGGGCATACTCTCTTTAATACTATAGGCACTGGAGAAGATAGGCCTAAATAATGAAGAAATGTTCCTTTATTCTTCTGAAGATGTGTCAATAACCTTGAATGCATGACGTGGTTGAGACAGAGGAGCCAGAACAGAAATTAACACAGAGCATGAAGTCTCTGAGCCTCCTTTAGTTTAGCGTATAGGACAAGGAACACTGCTCTCCCTGGAGCTGCAGAGTTTGAGATCATTTGCGCATACACTGCTTAAGAGTGACTAGAGTGATCATTAGAGCTGGGAGGAAGTAACTATGCAGGAATGTGATCTAGAAAGTAATAGAACTAGTGTTTCCTATATAAAGAGTAGGAAGGAGAGAATGCTTTCCATATAGTTTTTCAGGTATACACTAATGATATTATATGTGGTAATTCTTGCTAATAGACCACCCTCCCCTCAATAGGAATGTGATGTCCATCATCTGAAGAAAGCAGAACTCAGAACCAAAGGAGAAATATTCATCTTTACACTTACAAAACAAGCTCTAAAAGTCCAATTTGGAGACAAGGCTTTCACTTGGGAGAACTAAGCTATGTTCCAAAAGGAAAGAATTTGTGTGTTATAAGGAGCCAAGGTAAAGGACCAGAACATATATAAATGTTAACCACGCACATGGAAGGGTGCTGGGTGATGTAAAATTGCATTTTATCACCCCCTGAGAGGAGAAGAAGCCCTTCTTGGGTCAGGTAAAGATGCTATAGAACAGCTAGAAAGGGTTAAGACTTTAGGACAGGGTCTTCTCCCTTCTTCCAATTTGGGATTAAAGTTTCCAAAGGATGATGGAGACACCAAGAAAATGTTTATGATTCCAATGCCAGAAAGTCTGTGAGAAGACAACTCTGACAACTCCACCAAGCAGAGAGTAGGCTCAGAAAGGGGAGAATAGAGGAACTAGGAAAACCCTTGATTGTTGTTGTTTGAACAGGCTCCCTACAGTGTATATGGTCATAATATCTCTTCTGCCTGGGCTTCCTCTGCTCTGCTCTTAAGTGTTGGTTGTTGAAAGGGACACTTGTTCAGGCCTCATGTTTCCTTGTGAGGGAATTTCACCTAGAGGAACACTTCTGGTTTATCTCCAGCTCCTCTCATAACTCCTGAAAGCAAGAAGCACAACTTATTTTATTGCTGAGCTTGGGAGAGGGACAAAACCCTGTGATCTCTGACCTGTCTATCCATAAAGTCTGTCTCTGGGTCAGATTAGACAATTATGTGGGGTGGAAGGTGAGGAATATTTATGTAGATGCAAATGTCCTTCTGGACTTGGGAGCCAGAAGCAGGCCCATCATTATCATGTGATATCACAATGATTTTTTTCTTACATTGGGTCTATTACACTTGAAATTGTACTTCCTTAAGGAATCTTCATATTCAGAAACAACCTGTGTTTGTAAACATACATGTGATTGAGCACTATTGCTTGTGCATGAAAGCTATTGCACTTGGATTATATTGACTAATGGATGAATGCTTAGTGATACTATATTTTAATGACAAATGAAATGGTATAAAATAAAAACTAAGTACTTCCTTGGGAGCACAGTGTTAGAAACCACATGAAACAAGGAAGTCAGCAATTTTTAATTCTGATTTTCTTACCACAGCCATCAGTACTTTTTCTAGCATTATCATTAAAACTTAAATTGTATATTGCTGCTAGATTTCTATGTAGTCAGAAGTATCTACTATCTTTGAATTAAAACCTGGCAGATGAAAGAAATTACAAAAGTTTCAAAATTTACAGATATTTGTATCAAAGATTTTCAAAGACATGGGATGCTGCAAATTATAAATACCTGCAAAACTGTTTTAATTAGTCTGAGAGACCAGAGCCTACTACATTTCAATTTGTCTGTCAATGGAAAATTAAGGAGATACATACCATCTTGAAATTTCCAAGTGAGACTAGCAGAGGAAACTGCAGACAGATGGTCCAGGTACAGCGCCCTAAAAAGCAGCACACACTGCATCTCTAAGAAAGAAATCATTACCTCACTGAGTATAATTTGGAACTGTGTTTTCAATAAGTCAAAAGATTTCATCTTGTTTAGTTGAAACGTGTTGTTTCAACTGTGTGTGTGGCACACAGTTCAGGGCAAACATCTTATTCTTCCCTTGAAGCCTGTAATTAAGCATCAAGGATCTTCAAAACAGATATTTCACATAAGGGATAAGATATCTGGTTGATTTCCCAGTTTCTAACAGCAAAAACACCCAAGAAGTCTAGTTCATGAGATGATGTTTTCACTGGCATCCCCACCTGACAATGATAATAAAGAGATTCAGAGATCTTCCAAATGTGGTTCAAAGGTTCTTGATTCACAGCATCTTCTCATACCACTGCAGGCATCATGTGAAAAGTATATATAATCTTCCCCGTTATAGAAGAACTAGGGGTTAGGAATGTTATTTAATTATTTAAGGCAAAGACAGCACACAAAGATCAACCTTTTGAAATCTAAGTCTCAATTCACATTCTTAAGTTGATTATACAAAGTGCAGTGGAAATATGGGTTATACAGCTAATTCGATTTTTGTGGACAACAAATTAGGTTTGTTTACTTAAATGTCTTAATACCATCCAGGTAAAATTGAGTGTTAAAGTTTAGGTCTGCACAGATGAATACAATATACTTGGACTTTAATAATAAAAACAACCTAAAACATAAGAAATTGATTGATTTGAGATCTTAAGGTGTTAACTGTAATACTCCAGTTAGCTTGTTCTCCATGTTGAAATCTTAGGATGAACAACTTTTAATAACTTTGTTTTTTCTTTATATTTTGAAGCTCATAGTGTCAACAATATACAAATCACAGCTTGGAGCTGAATATCTATAGTCAGATCCTTGCTGCAGTTTATGCTGACCACGAACTCCCTCCTGTTTCCACCTCATGCCACCACACTCTTCTATTAGTTATTCTCCTCCCATGCTATATCTGAATATTATTCTTCAAGAGAGTTCTGAACCAAATTGCCTGGATTCAAATCCTAGATTGGAAGCTTACATATGTCTCCATTTCCTTACATGCACATCATGCTTGTTGTAAGGATTAAATACGTCAATGCCTATAGCCCATAGAGGCCAAGATAACAGAGTAGGAAGAACTTGAACTCACTTACTTTACAGCTATTCGTGGAGCATTAGAGCTATTTGTAGAGCAACTACCAATGAGAAAGAAATAAAGATTATCAGAAGAGATTTTCCACTTCTAAAGATAACAAGAAGGAACCTCAACAAGAATGGGAAAAGAGGCAGAGACACAGTATATTCAAAATCCACAACCCAGATAGGCACCCACAAATGACAAGTATGGGGACAGAAATCTCTAATTGATATACATATTTTAAAAAAAAGAAAGTAATACAAACATAACAGTAAACACAATGATCAAATCACAAGGGAAGAGAACAAAAGAGAAAATAAGAAGAAAAACAGAGCTATACAACAAACAGAAAACAATCATCAAAATGGCAATAAGTACACACCAATAAATAATTAAGTGGTAGTAGACTGAAACACACAAATCAAGAGAGTAGCTTAATGATTTTTTAATTTATTTCTTAGTTTATTTCTTTTTTTATTAAAGTATAGTTGATTTATAATGTTAGATTCTGCTGTACAGCAAAGTGAGTCACTTATACATATGCATATATCCACTCTTTTTTTTGGATTCTATTTCCATATAGGGTGTTACAGAGTACTGAATACCATTCCCTGTGCAAGAAGTAGGTTATTATTAATTATATAGCTTATATATAGTAGTGTGTATGTGTCAGCCCCAATCCCCAATTTATCCCCCCGGTATCCATAAATTTGTTTGCTACATCCATTACTCAATTTCTGTTCAGTAAACAGGTTCATGTGTATAATTTTTAAATAGCATGTGATATAATATATCACATGATATTTGCATTTATCTGACTTACTTCACTAGGTATGACAATCTCTAGGTCCATTCATGTCACTGCAAATATATTATTTTGTATATTTTTATTGCTGAGTAGTGTTCCATTGTATTTATGTACCATATCTTATTTATCCATTCCTTTGTTAATGAACATTTAGACTGCTTCCATGTCTTGGCTATTATAAATTGTGCTACAATGAACATTGGGGTGCATGTATGTCTTTGCATTATGGTTTTCTCCAGATGAATGCCCAGGAGTGGGATTGCTAGGTCATGTAGTAGTTCTATTTTTAGTTCTTTAGGAACGTCCATACTGTTCTCCACAGTGGTTGTACCAGTCTACATTTCCACCAAATGAGTAAGAGGGTTTCCTTTTTTCCATACCTTCTCCAGGATGTATTGTTTGTAGATTTTTTGATGATGGCCATGCTCACCAGGGTGAGGTGATAGCTCATTGTAGTTTTTATTTACATTTCTTTATCAATTATTGATATTGAGCATCTTTTCATGTTTTTTTTTCTTTTGCCATCTGTATGTCTTCTTTGGAGTAATGCTTATTTATATCCTCCCCTCCATTTTTTATTGGTTTTTTGTTTTGTTTTGTTGTTTTTATTGAGCTGCATAAGCTATGTGTATATATTGGAGACTAATCCCCTGTTGGTCACTTGCTTGCAAATATTGTCTCTCAATATCAGGGTTGGGTTTTGTTTTGTTTTGTTTTGTGTATGATTTCTTTTGCTGTGCAAAAGATTTTATGCTTACTTAGGTTCTGTTTACTTTTGTTTTAATTTTCATTACTCTAGGAGGTGGATAAAAAAGATCTTGCTGTGATTTATATCAAAGAGTGTTCTACTTATGTTTTCTTCTAAGAGTTTTATAGTATCAGGCCTTACCTTTTCATCTTTAATCCATTCTGAGTTTATATTTGTGTATGCTGTTATGGAGTGTTCTAATTTTACTCTTTTACATGTAGCTGCCCAGTTTTTCCAGCGCCAGTTATGGAAAGGGTTGTCTTTTCTCCATTGTGCATCTTTGCCTCCTTTGCCATAGATTAGATGTTCTTTACTTCTGGGGTGTCTATCCTGCTCCACTGGTCTATATTTCTACTATTGCGCCAATGCCATACTATCTTGATTACTTGATTACTATAGCTTTGTGGTATAGTCTGAATTCAGGGAACCTGATCCCTCCAGCTCTCCTATTCTTTCTCAAGATTGCCTAATTTTTTTGTGCTTCCATACAAATTGCAAAATATTTGTTCTAACACTGTGGGAAAATGCAATTGGTAATTTGAGAAGGAATGCTTTCAATCTGTAGATTACTTTGGATAGTATAATTATTTTCACAATACTGATTCACAATACTGATAACATGGTATATCTCTATACCTATTTCTGTCAACTTTGATTTCTTTCATCAGTATCTTATAGTTTTCTGAGTACATGTTTTTGCCTTCTTAGGGAGGTGTATACTTGGTATTTTATTATTTTGGTTGTGATGCTAAATGGGACTGTTCCTTTCTGATCTTTCATTGTTAGTGTACAAGAAATTTATGTGTGTTAATTTTGTATCCTGCAGCTTTAACAAATTCATTGTTTAACTCCAGTGGTTTTCTCATAGCATGTTAAGGACTTTTAATGTATAGTATCATGTCATCTGCAAACAGTGAAAGTTTCACTTCTTCTTTTCCAATTTGAGCTCCTTTTATTTCATTTTCTTTTCTAATTGTTGTGTTTAGGATTTTCAGAACTATGTTGAATGATAGTGGTGAGAGTGGACATCGTTTTTGTTGTTGTTGTTGTTGTTCTTGATCTTAAAGGAAATGCTTCAGCTTTCTCCATTGAGAATGATCTTAGCTGTGGATGTGTCATATATGGCCTTAATTATGTTGAGATATGTTTCCTCGGTGCCCACTTTTGGGACAGCTTCTATAATAAATAGGTGTTGAACTTTGTCAAAAACTTTTTCTGCATCTAATAAGGTGGTCATATTTTTTTTCTCTTTGGTTTGTTACTGTGGTATATTATACTGACTGATTTGCATATGTTGATGAATATTTGCATCCCTTGGATAAATCTCTCTTATTCATGGTGTTTGACCCATTTAATGTGTTGGCAAATTCTGTTTCCTAGTATTTTGTTGAGGATTTTTACATCTATGTTCATCAATGATGTTGACTTGTAATTTTCTTTTTTGTGTGATATTTTTGTCTGATTTTGGTATCATGGTGATTGTGGCCACATAGAATGACCTTGGGGGTGTTCCTTCCTTTGAATTTTTTTTAAACAGTTTGAGAAGAATAGATGTTAGCTCTTTTCTAAACATTAGGTGGAATTCTCACCTGTGAAGCTTTTGTCAGCAAAGTGATGTCTCTGCTTTTTGATACAGTGTCTAGGTTTGTCATAGCTTTTCCTCCAAGGAGTAAGCATCTTTTAATTTATGGCTTCAGTCACTGTCCTCAGCGATTTTGGAGCCCAAGAAAATAAAATCTGTCACTGTTTCTATGCCCTGTTTCCAAAGCAGAGACATTACTTTGCCTACAAAGATCATATAGTCAGTAGTCATGTACAGATGTAAGAGGTGAATCATAAAGAAGGCTGTGGTGCTGGAGAAAACTCTTGAGTCCCTTAGATAGCAAGGAGGTCAAACAATCAATCTTAAAGTAAATCAACACTGAATATTCATTGGAAGGACTGAGGCTGAAGTTGAAGCTTCAATACTGGGAGATCCAATACTGGCCACCTGCTGGGAACAACTGACTCATTGGGAAAGACTCTGATGTTGGGAAAGATTGAAGGCAGAAGGAGAAAAGAGTGACAGAGGATGAAATATTTATTTGGATGGCATCACTGATTCAATGGACATGAACTTGGGCAAACTCAGAGATAATGAAGGACAGGGAGGCTTGGCATGCTGCAATCTGTGGGGTCACAAAGAATTGGACACAACAGAGTGACTTAACAACAACAACCTGTGAAGCCATGTAGTTCTGCACTTTTGTCTTTGGAATATTTTTAAGCACTGCTTCAATTTCATTACTTGTGATTGGTCATTTCATGTTTTCCATTTCTTCCTGGTTCAGTCTTGGAAGACTGTATATCTATAAGAATTAGTCCATTTCTTCCAGGTTGTCCTTTATTGACATGTAGTTGCTTTTAGTAGTTTCTTATGATCCTGCTGTCAGTTTTAACTTCTTTTTCACTTCTAATTTTACTAATTTGAAACTTCTCCCTTTCTTTCTTGTTGAGTCTGACAAAAGGTTTATCAATTTTGTTTAACTTCTCAAAGAATCAGCTTTTAGTTTCACTGATCTTTGCTATTTTTTCTTCATTTCTCCTCTGAGCCTTACAAATGCCTTACATTCTATAAATTTGGGTTTTGTTTCCCCTTCTTTCTATAGTAACTTTAGGTGTAAAGTTAGGTTATTTATTTATGATTTTACTTGTTATTTTCTAATCTATTGTTATTTTTTAATACCAAAAACTTTTTTTATTGCAGTATAGTTAATTAACAATGTTGTGACAGCTTCAGGTGAAGAGCAGAGACTCGCCATACATATACATGTATCCATTATCCTCCAAACATGATATCATACATAGAAAACTCTAAAGATGCTATCAGAAAATTACTAGAGCTAATCAGTGAATTTAGTAAAGTCACAGGACACAAAATCAATACACAGAAATCACTTGCATTCTTATTCACTAACAATGAAAAACTAGAAATAGAAATTAAGGACTCAATCTCATCTACCATTGCAAGAAAAGAATAAACTTTACCTAATAATACAAAAGAGCAGTATACAGAAAACTATAAAACACAGATGAAATAAAAGACAACATTCTTTAATGTTCCTGAGTTGGGAAGATCAATATTGCAAAAATGAGTATACTACCAAATGCAATCTACAGATTCAATGTGATCCCTATCAAATTATCTGTGGCATTTTTCATAGAACTAGAACAACAACCAAAAAAAAAACAAAAACTCACAATTCATATGGATACACAAAGACCCCAAATAGCTAAAGCAATCTTGAGAAAGAAGAATGGAGCTGGAGGGAATCTACCTTCCTGACTTCAGACTATACTGCAAAGCTACAGTCATCAAAACAGTAATGTACTGGCACAAAAACAGAAATATAGACTAATGAAACAAGATAGAAAGTCCAGAGATAAGCCCAAGCACATATGGGCATCTTATCTTTGACAAAGAAGGCAAGAATATACAGTGGAGAAAAGGTAGTCTCTTCAATAAGGGGTCTTGGGAAAACTGAAGCACTATGTGTAAAAGAATGAAATTAGACTTCCTAACACCATGCTCAAAGGGAAACTCAAAATGGATTAAAGACCTAAATGTGAGACTAGAAACTATAAATATCTTAGGGGAAAACACAGGCAGAACACTGACATAAATCACAGCAAGAACCTCTGTGACTCGCCTCTTAGAATAATGGAAATAAAATCAAATATAAACAAATGGGACCTAGTTAAACATACAAGCTTTTGCACAGCTTTAAGGAAACTATAAACAAGTTGAAAAGACAACTCTCAGAATGGGAGAATATAAGAGCAAATGAAACAACTGACAATGGGTTAATCTCCAAAATATACAAGCAGCTCATGCGGTTCAATGTGAGAAAAACAAACAACCCAATCAAAAATTGGGAGGAAGACCAAAATAAACATTTTTCCAAAGAAGACTTACAGATGGCTAATAAACACATGAAAAGATGCTCAACATAGCTCATTATTAGAGAAATGAAAATCAAAACTTCAATGAAGTATCACCACTGATTAGAATCAGTTCAGTTCAGTTTCTCAGTCGTGTCCGATTCTTTGTGACCCCATAGACTGCAGCACCCCAGTCTTCCCTGTCCGTCACGAACTCCCAGAGCTTGCTCAAACTCATGTCCATCAAGCCAGTGATGCCCATCTGACCAGAATGGCCATCATAAAAAAAAAAATCTACAAACAATAAACTCTGGAGAGGGTGTAGAGAAAGAGGAACCCTCTTGCACTGTCGATAGAATGTAAACTGATACAAACAACATGAAACACAGTATAAAGATTCCTTTAAAAACTAGAAATAAAACTACCATATGACCCAACAATCCCACTACCAGGCATAGACTCTGAGAAAATCATAATTGAAAAAGACACATGTGCCCTAATGTTTCATCACAGCATTATTTATAATAACTAGGACTTGGAAGCAACCTAGATGTCCTTCAACAGATGAATGGATAAAGAATTATGCTACATATATACAGTGGAATGTTACTTAGTCACAAAAAAGGAACACATCTGAGTCAGTTCTAATGAGGTGGATGAACCTAGAGGCTAGAGCCAGAAAGAGAAAAACAAATATTGTATGTTAATGCATATATGTGTAATCTGGGTCTTCCCCAGTGTTGCTGGTGGTTAAAAGCTGCCTACCAATGAAGGAGACATAAGAGATGCAGGTTCCATCCCTGGGTGGGGAAGATCCCCTGGAGGAGGGCACAGCAACCCACTCCACTATACTTGCCTGGAGAATCCCATGGACAGAGGAGCCTGGCAGGCTACTGTGCATAGCGTGGCAAAGAGTCAAACACAACTGAAATGACTTAGGTTGCACACATGCACATATGGAATCTAGAAAGATAACACTGATGAACCTATTTTAGGGCATCAGCGAAGACTGAGACATTCAGAACAGACTCGTGGACTCAGTGGGGGAAGAAAAGGGTGGGACAAATTTAATTTATATTATATATAAATTTAAATTATAATTATAATTTAAGTTATAATAAATTTATACAATAATTTATATTATTATAATATATAACATATTATATTATATATAATACTAATTATATAATAATAAATTTATATGATAAATTATAATAAATTTAAATTAATTAAATTTAAATTTAAATTTATATTTATATAAAATATATGCAATATTTTCTATTTTATAAAAAATATATATAAATATATTTATAAAAATAAATTTATTTTTATAAATAAAAATATATAATATGAAAATATAAAAATATAAAATATATAATATATTATATTAATAATATATAATATAAAATATAAAAATATAAAAATATATTTAAAATATATATAAATATATATAATAGGTATATAAATATACATATATAATAATTAACATTAATTGATATTATTAATTAATAATAAATGATAATATATAATATAATAATATATATAATAATAATATATAATAATATATTATAAATTATATATTATATAAAATATATATAAACATATATTATATATAATATAATTTAATGTTATATATTATAATATTATATTATAATATACATAATATAATATATAATAGTAATTGCATAATAATAAATTTATATAATAAATTATAATAAATTTAAATTAATTAAATTTATATTATTTATTTGTATTTATATTATTATAAATATATTATATTATTATATATTATATATATATAATATAATTTATATACTATATAATATAATATAATATACAGAACAGACTTTGGGACTCAGTGGGAGAAGGCGAGGGTGGAATATTCTGAGAGAATAGCATTGAAACAAGTATACTATCAAGGGTGAAACAGATCACCAGCCCAGGTTGGATGCATGAGACAAGTGCTCAGGGCTGGGGCACTGGGAAGACCCAGAGGAATGGGATGGGGAGGGAGATGGGAGAGGGGATCGGAATGGGGAACACATGTAAATCCATGGCTGATTCATGTCAATGTATGGCAAAAACCACTACAATATTGTAAAATAATTAGCCTTCAATTAATAAAAATAAATGAAAAAATAAATAAAAATTTTAAAAAATTTATATTTATATTATTATGAATATATAATATAATATAATATAATTATATAATATAAATATTTATATAATATATAATTATATATTATCATATATAATATAATTATAATAATATAATATAATTATAATACTATAATATAATTATAATAATATAATATACATCATATTGTTATAATATTATAAACATTTATATACAAATTTATTATATATTTATAAATTTATATATATATAAAGAAAAGGGTGGGAGAAATTTGTTTATATATATATATATATAAATTTATATATGTGTGTGTGTAATCCTAAAGATACCATCAAAATTATTAAATTTAATAAATGAATTCAATAAAGTTTCAGGATACAGAAATTAGGTTTTTTTCTCTACACTAACAATGAACTATCAGAAAGAGACATTAAGAATACAATCCCATTTATAATTGCAATGAGATATCACTTTACACCTATCAGATTAATTATCAAAAAGAGAACAAATAGCAAAGGTTGGCTAGGATGTGGAGAGAGCACTTGCATGAGAGGTCACTGCTGGTGAGAATGTAAATTGATGCAGTCACTATGTAGAAAAATATGGAGGTTCCTCAAAAGGTTAAAAATAAAACTATCCAAAATCCAGCAATTCAACTTCTGGGTATCTTTCCAAATAAAACAAAAACACTAATTTGAAAAGGTATTGCAACTCTATGTTCTTTTTAACATATCCCACAATAGGTAAGATATGAGAGCAACCTAAGTGTTCACTGATAATAAATGGCTAAAGATGCAGCATATGTGTATGTGTATACATGTATGTTTGTGTATTTGTATATATATTGAGTGGGGCTTCCCTGGCGGCTCAATGATAAAGAATCCACTGTCAGTGTAGGAGATGTGGGCTCGATCTCAGAGTTGGGAACATCCGTTGGAGAAAGAAATGGTAACCCACTCTAGTACACTTGCTTGGGAAATCGCATGGACAGAGGAGCCTGGTGGGCTACAGTCGATGGGACTGCAAAATAGTTGGACATGACTTAGCGACTAAGTAGCAGCAACTAATATATAATGAGAGATTTCTTCACCATAAAAAGGAATGAAACCTTGGCGTATTTGACAATGTAGATGGGCATAGAGGGTACTATGATAAATGAAATGTCAGAGAAGGACAAATGCTATATGATTTGGCTTTTATGTGGAAATTTTAAAATAAAACAAAAGAACAAAGATAAAAAAACAAAAACAGAGTTACAGTACAGAGAACAAACAGGTGGTTTTCAAAAGAGAACAAGAAAGGGGAATGAGTGAAATAGGTGAGGTACAAGTTTCCAGTTACAAAATAAATAAATCATGGGTATAAGATGTGCAATATGGGGAATATAGTCAAGAAAAATGTAATATCTTTCTATGAGAATAGAGAGAAACAGACTTATACTGGTGATAATTTTGCATTGCATAGAAATAGTAAATCTTCGTGTTATACACCAGTAACTAACACTGTGTAGGACAATTATACTTCAAAAAAACAAAGAAATTCCTCATAGAAAAGGAGATTAGATTTGTGGTTACCAGAGGCAGGTGTAAGAGAGGAAGGTGAATTGGATCAAGGTGGTCAAAAGGTAAAAATTTCTAGTTATAAGAAATAATTATTAAAGATATAATTTAAACATGATAAATATATTAGCTGCTATATATTATTTATGAAGTTATTAAGAAAGTAAATCCTAAGAGTCCTCATCATGAGGAAAAAAGTTAAGTTTTTTCTTTTTCCTCTCACTATTTTTTCTCATCATCTATATGAGATAGTGAATGGTCACTAAATTTATTGGGGTAATTATTTCATCATGTATGTAAGTCAAGTCATAGCATAAACCGTAAATTTATTTCAGTGTTGCACGTTAGTTTTGTTGTTGTTTTTCGGTCACTAAGTTATGTCTGACTCTTTAGAACCCCATGGACTGTGGCACAGCAGGCTCCTCTGTCCACTGTCTCCTGGAGTTTGCTCAAATTCATGTTCATTGAGTCAGTACATTAGCTATATCTCAATAAAACTGGAAGAATGTTAAAATTACCTCTATTAAATTAAATATCACTTGAAATGCTTGATAAAGTAAGAAAATTTCCTTTTTTAAAAAAAGAGGTTAATGGTTATAAAGAACTTGGAAGGGTGCCAGGCAGATAGTAAGTCCTCAATATGTTAGCCATTTTAGTCAACATCATCATCATATTACTCTTTTATATTCTGTTTCTCTGCTTTCCTGTTAAATGAAGGTTATTGGGAGACCATTTATTCTGACCTCAAGTCACATGAAGCAACTTCATCCATAACAGCCCTTCCAGTTTCTTTCCCGTGCTTCTCAGTGAAGAAGGAGTAGCTTATCTGATTGCTGAGCTTCGAAAACAGACGCTCATTTTTTCTAGTCTGCTTTCATGCAGACACGTGTGTTCTGATTAACTCACCTTTCCAAAGCCAGGGACAAGTAAAGATGTCTATTAGGTGAAATTCTAGCAATACTTTTTCACCTCAGAAATGTTCTCTAAACAACAACAACAAAAAAAAACACAGAAATCAGTAATTGAGGTAATGTTTCCATTGCTAACTGTCTACTTTTGTGTCTAGCTCATGTTTTTTTCAAACAGCAAGGGAAGAGGAATGTAATCTATTCACTGGTTAAACCTCTAGCATTAACCTGCACCCAAATTCTAGTCCTTGTCCTCAATCCACTCCTTTCACTTCCATCTCTCATCTAATGACACAACTGCAGACACATTTCTGGGATAGTTCTGCCCAAGCACTGTCCAAAATGGAGTTCATATCTATACCCTGGCCATGACCTTTCTTATTGTTGCTGTTGTTCAGTTGCTCAGCGTGTCCTACTCTTTGTGACCCCATAGACGGCAGTGCACCAAGCCTCCCTGTCCCTCATCATCTGCCAAAGTTTGCCCAAATTCATGTCCATTGCATTGGTGATGCCATCCAGCCATCTCATCCTCTGACACCCTCTTCTGCTTCTGCCCTCAGTCTTTCCCAGGATCAGGGACTTTTCCAATGAGTTGGCTGTTTGCATCAGATGACCGAAATACTGGAGTTTTAGCTTCAGCATCAGTCCTTCCAATGAGTATTCAGGGTTGATTTCCTTTAAGTTTGACCGGTTGTGATCTCGATGTCCAGAGGACTCTCGGGAGTCTTCTCTAGCACCACAGTTCAAAGTTATCAATTCTTTGGCATTTTGCCTTCTCTACAGTTCACTCTCACAACCGGACATAACCACGGGGAAGGCCATAACCTTGACTCTATGGACCTTGTCAGCAGAGTGATGTGTCTGTTTTTCAACACACTGTCCAGGTTTGTCATAGCTTTCCAGCCAAGAAGCAATTGTATTCTAATTTTATGATCAACATCCTCAGGGATCTTAGAGCTCAAGAAAAGAAAGTGTGTCACTGCTTCCACCTTTTCCTCTTCTATTTGCCATAAAGTAATGGGGTCTGGGAGAAGGCAATGGCATCCCACTCCAGTTCTCTTGCCTGGAAAATCCTATGGACGGAGGAGCCTGGTGGGCTGCAGTCCATGGGGTCGCTAAGAGTTCGACACAACTGAGCGACTTCACTTTCACTCCTGAATTTCATGCACTGGAGAAGGAAATGGCAACCCACTCCAGTGTTCTTACCTGGAGAATCCCAGGGACACGGGGGCCTGGTGGGCTGCCATCTATGGGGTCGCACACAGTCGGACACGACTGAAGCGACTTAGCAGCAGCAGCAGCAGCAATGGGGTCTAATGCCATAATCTTAGTTTAATATTTATAACTAAGTTGGCTTTTTCATCCTCCTCTTTCAACCTCACCAAGAGGTTCTTTAGTTCCTCTTTTCTTTCTGCCATTAGAATGGTATCATCCACATATCTGAGTTTGTTGATATTTCTCCTGCCTTTTTTAATTCCAGCTTGTAACTCAACTGGCCCAGCATTTCTCATGATGTGTTCAGTATATAAGTTAAATAAATAGGGTGCAGCAGACAGCCCTGTCATACTCCTTTCTCAATCCTGAACCAATCAGTTGTTCCATACAGGATTCTTCTACTTCTTGACCCGAATACAGGTTTCTCAGGACACAAGTAAGATGGCCTGGTGTTCCCATCCCTTAAGGACTTTCCACAGTTTGCTATGATCCCCACAGTCAAAGGCTGTAGCATAGAGGTAGCTGTTTTTTCTGGAATTCCTTTTCTTTCTCTATGACCCAGTGAATGCTGCCAATTTGATCTCTGGTTCCTCTGCCTTTTCTAAACCCAGCTTGAATGTTTGGAAGTTCTTGGTTTGTGTAATGCTGAAGCCTAGCATGCAAGATATTAAGCATGACCTTACTAGCACAGGAGATGAGTGCAATTGTCTGATTGTTTGAACATTCTTTAGTACTGCCCTTCTCGGGAACTGGGATAAGGATTGACCTTTTTCAGTCCTGTGGCACTGCTGGGTCTTCAGAATTTTTGACACATTGAGTGCAACACTTTGATAGCATCATCTTTTAGGGCTTTGAATAGCTCTACTAGAATTCCATCACATCCACTAGCTTTATTGACAACAGTCCTTCCTAAGACCAACCTGACTTTGAGAGGGTAACAGGCAGGAAGGCCAGGGGTCTCCAAACAGAAGAAATAAGCTGCAAATGCCAGACATTTTTATCTCTCTTAAGCGGCAGGAGGAAACATGCTAGCGAGATTTTTTTCCTTCTCTATACATATTTAAAAGGAGGTTTCTCTTAAAATGCTGTGTTGCCATGACACCTGGTTTCACTGAAGCTAACTATTCTCAAACCTTGAGTTAACCAATACATTTTTCTTATGGAAATGTTTGTCTTAAAGCTATGTTAATGTGCTATGCATTTACCCCAGACTCTAAGTTCAGCCAAATGGCTCAAACTACTTGACAAACCAGTATGTTATACTCAGGTATTGTTCCCCTAATCTATATAAATGAAACTATTTGTGTGGTAATCTGTCCTTCTACAAGGTTCAAGTCAATCGTTTTATGGCCTGGGATGAATTATCTGGTGTCATTCTGAATTTTAAGACATTCCTTTCTTTTCATTAACAGACTGTGAGCAACTATATAACATACAGCTGAAGACTAGCAGGGGGGTACTCTTTCTGCCCCCTTCTGATGCCTATGTCAGAAGCTTTCTCTATCTCCTTTATACTTTAATAAAACTTTATTACACAAAAGCTCTGAGAGACCCAGCCTCGTCTCTGGCCCTGGATTGAATTCGTCTCCTCCGGAGGCCAAGAATCCCAGCATCTTATCATTCAGCAACAACCTTTCAACTTCACACTCCAGAATGTCTGGCTCTGGGTGACTGGTCACACCATCGAGGTTATCTAGTTCATTAAGATCTTCTTTGTACAGTTCTTATGTTTCTTCTTTCCATCTCTTCTTGATCTCTTCTGCTTCTACTAGGTCTCTAACCATTTCTATGCTTTAGTCTGCCCTTCTTTGCATGAAATGTTCCCTTGATATTTCCAGTTTTCCTGAAAAGACTTCTAATCTTTCCCTTTCTGTTGTTTTCCTCTATTTTTAAGCATTGTTCATTGAAGAAGGCCTTCTTGTGTCTCATTATTCTTTGGAACTCTGCATTTATTTAGGTGTACCTTTCCCTTTCTCCCTTGCTTTTTGCTTCTCTTCTTTCTTCAGCTATTTGTAAAGCCTCCTCAGATAAGCACTTTGCCTCCTTGGTTTTCTTTTTCTTTGGGATTGTTTTATTTGCTGCCTTCTGTATAATACTACAGACCTCTGCCCACTGTTTCCTAGGTCTAATCTCTTGAATCTATTCATCACCTCCACTGTATATTCATAAGGGATTTAAGTTGTACCTGGCCGGCCCAAGTAGTTTTACCTGCTTTCTTTAGGATAAGCCTGAATTTTGCTATAAGAAGCTGATGATCTGAGACAGTCAGCTCCAGGTCTTCTTTTTGCTGACTCCATCTATGGCTACAAAGAATATAATCAATTTGATTTTGGTATTGACCTTTTGGTGATGGCCATGTGTTAAAAGTCATCTCTTGTGTTGTTAAAAAAGGGTATTTTCTATGACCAGTGCATTCTCTTGGCAGAATTCAGTTAACCTTTTCCCTGCTTTATTTTGTACTCCAAGGCCAAACATGCCTGTTACTCCAAGTAGCTCTTGACTTCCTAGTTGGCATTTCAATTCCCAGTGATGAATAGAACACCTTTTTTTGGTGTTAGTTCTAGGTGGTCTTCTAGGTCTTCATAGAACTGATCCGCTTCTTCAGCATTGGTGCTAGGGGCATAGATTTGAATTCCTATGATGTTGAACGGCTTGCCTTGGAAATGAACGGAGATCATTCTGTCATTTTTGACAAGTGTTGTAGATGGTGTGATCACTCACCTAGAGTCAGACATCCTGGAAATGTGAAGTCAAGTGGGCCTTAGAAAGCATCACGATGAACAAAGCTAGGGGAGGTGATGGAATTCCAGTTGAGCTATTTCAAATCCTGAAAGATGATGCTGTGAAAGTGCTGCACTCAATATGACAGCAAATTTGGAAAACTCAGCAGTGGCCACAGGACTGGAAAAGGTCAGTTTTCATTCCAATACCAAAGAAGGGCAATGCCAAAGAATGCTCTAAATACCGCACAATTGCACTCATCTCATACACTAGTAAAGTAATGCTCTAAATTCTCCAAGCCAGGTTTCAGCAATACGTGATCTGTGAACTTCCAGATGTTTAAGCTCGTTTTAGAAAAGGCAGAGGAAACAGAGATCAAATTGCCAACATCCACTGGATCATCAAAAAAGCAAGTGAGTTCCAGAAAAACATTTATTTCTGCTTTATTGACTATGCCAAAGCCTTCAACTGTGTGGTTCACAATAAACTGTGGAAAATTCTGAAAGAGATGGGAATAACAGACCATCTGGTCTTTCTCTTGAGAAACCTGTATGCAGGTCAGGAAGCAACAGTTAGAACTGGACATGGAACAACAGATTGGTTCCAAAGAGGAAAAGGAGTATGTCAAGGCTGTATATTGTCACCCTGCTTATTTAACTTATATTCAGGGTACATCATGAGAAATGCTGGGCTGGAAGAAGCACAAGCTGGAATCAAGATTGCTGGGAGAAATATCAATAACCTCAGTTATGCAGATGACACCACCCTTATGGCAGAAGGTGAAGAGGAACTAAAAAGCCTCTTGATGAAAGTGAAAGAGGAAAGTGAAAAAGTTGGCATAAAGCTCAACATTCAGAAAACTAAGATCATGACATCTGGTCCCATCACCTCATAGGAAATAGATGGGGAGACAGTGGAAACAGTGTCAGACTTTATTTTGGGGGGCTCCAAAATCACTGCAGATCGTGACTGCAGTGATGAAATTAAAAGACGCTTACTCCTTGGAAGGAAAGTTATGACCAACCTAGACAACATATTTAAAAGCAGAGACATTACTTTGCAACAAAGGTCCCTCTAGACAAGACTATTATTTTTCCAGTGGTCATGTATGGATGTGAGAGTTGGATGGTGAAGAAAGCTGAGTGCCGAAGAATTGATGCTTTTGAACTGTGATGTTGGGGAAGACTCTTGAGAGTCCCTCGGACTGCAAGAAGATCCAACCAGGCCATCCTGAAGGAGATCAGTCCTGTGTGTTCATTGGAAGGACTGACGCTGAAGCTGAAACTCCAGTACTTTGGCCACCTCATGTGAAGAGTGGACTCATTGGAAAAGACCCTGATGCTGGGAGGGATTGGGGGCCGGAGGAGAAGGGGACGACAGAGGATGAGATGGCTGGATGGCATCACTGACTTGATGGACATGAGTTTGAGTAAACTCCGAGAGTTGGTGATGGACAAGGAGGCCTGGCATGTTGCTATTCATGGGGTCGCAAAGAGTTGGACACGACTGAGTGACTGAACTGCATTTGAGATGCATCCAAATGCATCCAGGTGCTCCATTTCAGAGTCTTTTGTTGATTATGATGCCTACCCCATTTCTTCTAAGGGATTCTTGCCCACAGTAATAGATATAATGGTTATCCGAATTAAATTCGCCCATTCCCATGCATTTTAGTTCATTGATTCCTAAAATATCAAAGTTTAGTCTTACCATATCCTGCTTGACCACATCTAATTCACCTTGATTCATGGACCTAACATCCCATGTTCCTATGCAATAGTTTTTGCAGCATCAGATTTTACTTTTATCACTAGACACATCCACAATTGAGCATCGATTCTGCTTTGGCCCAGCCTCTTCATTCTTTCTGGAGCTCTTAGTAGTTGTCCTCCACTCTTTCCCAGTAGCACATTGGACACCTACCAACATGGTGGGGGGGCGGGGGGGCTCATCTTTCAGTGTCATATCTTTGTGTCTTTTTATACACAAAGACTTTTTATTCATGAATAAAAACTTTTTATTCATGAAGTTTTCATGACAAGTAGACTGGGGTGGTTTGCCATTCCCCTCCTCCTCCTTCTTATTCCAGCTTTATTGTGTTTGTTAGTCACTTGTCTCCCAAGTGAAAATCTCAGGAGTTTTAACTGACCCCTCACTGTTGCTCACCTTACATGTTCAATTCTATCTCCTTTATAGAGCTCATGTTTTTCTTGTCCTCATTTCCCACCCCCATGCCCTTAGTTTGGACTTTCCTCATGTCTCATATATAACAATACCTTGCACTTTGCCTGACACCAATCTTTCCCCCTCCTCTCCATTTTCCAACTGCTGCTAGGGTGATCCTTCTAAAACAACAACAAAAGAAATCAATATAACAATCTTCCTGAATAAAGTCTGAACTCTTCAAGGTAAAGGCTTGCATTATTTGGCCCCTGTCTAACTCTCCAGCCTGATTCCTCATGATTAATCTCTTGTATTGATATGCCCTATAACTTGGCCATATTTTGAAAATACTGAGACTAATTCACCTGACTTAGGCACAAAAATAAAGTGTGCAGTCAAGATAAAATTTAATTTTGCCATTACCAAAAATTCCATCCTACCAAATATGAGTAAAAATCCATGAGTACTTCAAATATACATTCAAACTGTAATATTTTAAAGATATTGACAATGGTCAAGTCAAACAAGCAAGTTGAATGATACTTTCCTTTATGTTACATCAATGTAAAGATATTGACAGTGGTCAAGTCAAACAAGCATGTTGAATGATACTTTCCTTTATGTTACATCAATGTTAATGTCGATGTTTTCAGTGAAGAAAAATCCAACAAATAACCTCTCAAGTCTCATGTTATACTATTCTCAACATAGAATTCATTGGGCTCAAAATTCAGTCTTTCAGACCTTTAGACATTACATGCTGCTCCTTTTCCCCCAAATCTTCTTCACATCATGTCTTCTTAACCCTATGACTTCAAGTTGGATATCATTTCCTTCAAAGATTCTTTACTAACCTCTTGCATATCCACTTTAATTCTCTCATCCCCACTCCTAAACCTTCGGTGCACACCACTGTGGTTGCCTATCTTGCCTGCATGTCCTTCCAATTGTATTTAAGGCAGGCACCCTGTCTATTGACTAGTGAATCACAACAACATATCATCATCATGTTGCACACAGTAGGTGTTCAATGAGTGCTTGTTAAAGAATTTAACAGGCAAAATGCAAGTATAAAGTAATATGCCACACATTATGGTAAATACAAAAGACAGAAAAGTGAATAGAGTAGAAAGGCTCAAAACAGTAAATAGTACTGAATTGACTTTACAATACACTTTGGAGAACCAAACTGTGTGATACAGACCAGCTCTCTCAGTACTTTTTTCCCATTTATTCTTCAAATAATAGGTATCAATGACAATTTTTCAACTGCATTCTGATACAGCAAAAAAAATTCTGAAAAACTACATAAATTTATAACAGTCAGTAATTGTGTTTTGACAGTGTATTTATGATCATTTATTGCCTTTAGTATTCCTAGTAAGGAAGAACAGAATCCTCCACCTCAGCACCCATAGCTGTCATTGCTTTTATTACCTGTGAGCAGTACATGCTTGCCAATGTATATGAATTGGAGTTTGCATTTTGTGAACTTAGACAATATCAATTGATAATTTTTCCTGTGCTCTTAAAATCTCACTATTATAAATACGCATAAATAATGTCACTCTGTATTGGCACATGAACCTGTGAAACATGTCATCTTGAAGCTAATCATAGACCATGCTGCTGTCATTGATTCCAGACTTCAATTCCTAACAGCTTGATAAAGCCATGACTGCGAGTCCTACTGGGTGAGTATGCACTAGGGCAATGTCTCTGATTTTTTCCACACAAAAAATCAGCTTTGAGTCATTCCACTTTTTAAACAAAACATCATGAGCATTTTCCACCAAAACTTGCTTTTAATCAGGGCCTTTTTACAACATGCATGCCAGACTATTCTAGAAAAAGCAGTAGTCAACCAGCTAGTAACACTCCTGAGTAAATCGCTGAGTGAGTTTGCTTCTTGCTGCGTGAAAACTAAAGCCAGACATTTATGGGTTCTTGGGCTTCCCTTGTGGCTCAGCTGGTAAAGATCCGCCTGCAAGTCGGGAGACCTGGATTCAATCTCTGGGTTGGGAAGATTTCCTGGAGAAGGGAAAGGCTACCCACACCAGTATTCTGGCCTAGAGAATTCCACGAACTGTATAGTCCAAGGCGTTGCAAAGGGTCGGACAGACTGAGCGACTTTCACTTTCACTTTATGGGTTCTTAGACATGAAATCCTTCAGGTACATCATAGGTCACATACCAAGGGCAAATGACACTTTTTTAAAAAAACCTGTAGGATTTAGGGGAAAACAGATATGTAAGGTCGGTTTATCTGATGACAGTATAATTGCATTGTGCCGGTTTTGAGAGATCAATCATGCTCTACCAGAAATGCAGCCCAATGAGGTTTGTGTCAGCATTCACACCCAGCTCATAGATTTTAAGAGTACTAAAGATAACCAACTCAGAGAATAAAAGTCCTAACAACATCTAAATGTTGGCAAACAATTTTTTCTTACTATGTCTCAAACTTGTGAGATTGCCCATTGACTTTTTGTCTTCTCAGAGCTTTGAGTCAAAGCAATATATCTTTTATACAGACATGATTAATGGGCCATAAATTCAAAGTCTCCACTGTGATATGTATAAAGAAATAATAAAGAGAAAGGAGAAAATGGGAATATTCTGAATATTTATCACACTAAAGCAGTCTACAAATTTAAGTTGCATGTATAAAGCTAATGATAATAATTTGAGGAAATTATTATAGGGTCTATTTATGAACCATTGCTTGAAAGACAGTCCATTGGTGCTTATATAACAATGTTTCTCAAATGTGTCAAATATGTAAACCAAACAAGGAACCTGACTAGATGAGTCTGGAGGGAACATACAGGCTAGGAGAAGAGGAAATTAAAAGAGATTGATCATGTCTCCTAGTAGAGCCAAGAAACAATTGCTATGATAATTATAATGAGAGATGGAAAGGATTAGTAAAGGTTCTTTAAAGGAAGTGTGATATCTAAATGGAGGCCTAAAAGACTGTGTTTTGAGCCTTCTGAGCTCTAAGTTTCTCAAATAGAGCCCAAAAAAGTCTACAAGCTATACGGGCCAAACATAAGTAGGGAGGGGCATGTAGAATGTATAATCGTTATAGTTTGGATGTAGTTTGAATACTCATTGTCAAAATCAGCCTCCATTACCACACTCACTAGAGCCTTATTTGGGAAATATCCTTATGCCCATGTACTGGAATTCTGTTGGAGAAATGTTTCTTCTTGAACCATTGATTTGCTATATCCATTGAAAAGTAAAGAAGGAACACTTTGTCAATGTATGGCAAAAACCACTACAATATTGTAAAGTAATTAGCCTCCAACTAATAAAAATAAATGAAAAAAAAATCCAAATCCAATCTTTAAAGTAATACATAGGCAGCAGGCTTCAGAATATTCTATCCCTTGTCCAACCTTTCCCTGACTCCCACTCACACATATGAGTCCCAGATTTTTAGAAAATTGTTAACCTAGAACCAAAATCCAGCCATTGTATAGTTAAGCAAAATAAAAAACTTGCTTTTAAATACTCCCTCTTAAGATGAGCTTTTACATTGAGTGCTTTTTCATTTGACATAAGTTGGCATTACAAAATGAAATGTAACTGGAAGTTAAGCATATTCTTTCTAGTGTCATATTTAAAATTGCTTATAATATGAAATACTGACCACTAAGTAAGGGTTAATAACTTTTCTAACATTTTTGTATATCTCATTTACATAATAAAATAACAAGTAACAAATGAATGCTGTTGATTGAAAAGACATGTATTATAACTATAATGGATTTTATTTAGAGCCCAGAGTTGGAAATAAGCTTTCCAACTGTAAAGAACAGGATAGTTTCAAGAATAACAAATATCTCTGCACTTTCATTATGTATCTCAGGATAAAAATAAAATAGTTTTGAAAATAAACTGATAACCAGAACTTCTTTATGTATTTTAACATTAGATCTCAAAGCAAAGCTAAGAAGATTTGAAATGGAGCATAAAGAATCTTGCCTGTGTTACAAACACTATTAAAATCAGATAATGAAATGGAAATTTTGGGCATTCATATTACCAGAGCAGAGAATTGCTTATGCCAAGAAAATTATGTTATGTTTCTAATCCATACATTCCAGAGTTCTGTGTGTGTCATTAATATTCCTGCTTTAAAGGTAAGCCTGTGTTTCATAAGGACACTGAAATCACTGTTATGCTTAAATTTAAAAGTAGTCTGGTTATAATCAAAGTTAGTATTTATACAGAGGGCACTATATTCCATGCACTACTTTAAACCTTTACGTATGTTAAGTCAATATACAACTCTCCTAAGTTAGGTGCCATTCCAATCATAACCCCATAAGATGAAGAATCAGAAGTTTAAAAGGTGGGTATCTTGCCCAAGTCACACAGCTAATATGTGACAGAGAAAGCGCTAACCTCACCAGTCTGAGTCATTTTCCACTTAATCAGTACATTATAATATTCTTCAAAAATAAACAAACAAAAAATGACCAGGAGGGAAATCAGGATGGCCAAGAGAGAGGATGCTGAACTCACCTTCCATCCTTGAACATATTAAAAATACACCTACATGTGAAGCAATTCCCACTGAAAACAATCTGGAGACTTGTAGAAAGGCTCTTCTACTACTAAAGCTGTAAAGAAAGATTCACACAGAGTTGGATAAGAAGGGAAGAGGGGCGATCAGATCAGGACCTGTGCCCCTGAGAGGGTACTCAGGAAGTGGATTACATAGGCAGAGATCCTTCCTGGGGAATGAGGGGTTTGAGCCACACATTAGGCATCCCAGTTCTGAGGTCTGACCAGAAAATGAGCCCCTTTAGCTGGTTTGAAAACCACTGGGACTTAACTGTGGGCTGTAAGAAACTAAGACTCTGCTCATGAACAGTGCATACACAGGCTTGCTTACCTCCAGGAACAGTGCAGAGGAAATAGACTGAAAACTACCTGAGGCATTAACTGACTTGCCAGGATCATCCCAACACACACCCCAGCCACATAAAGAACCTCTCAGAAAAACAAAAGGTGAAAGAGTTTGTTAAAAATAAACCAACTTTGCAAGAAACGATAGTTTTCTTTAAGTGGAAAAGAAAAGGTTAAAACAAAAAGTAAGAATTTACAGGAAAAGAAAAACACCAGAAGACAAAAATTGTAAAATCAACTAAAACTACAATAAAGGTAAGGGATAGACATGAAGATATAAAATATGACATCAAAAACAAAAAGAATGAGTGGAATAAATGTAGGTGTTTTAGTATGTGTTTGAGCTTAAATGACTACAAGTTTAAAACAAGTAGATATATTATTGTCAACATATATAAACCCCATGGTAACTACAAATCAAAGACATACAATAGATACACAAAAATTAGAAAAAATCACAAGCATGCCACTAAAGAAAATTATCAGACCACAAAGAAAGAGACTAAGAAAAAAACAGAGAAGAAATATAAAAACAACTAGAAGATAAGGAACAAATTTGGCACTAAGTATCTACTCATCAATAATAACTTTATTTTTAAAAAACATTTAATTTTATATTGGAGTGTAGCCAAGTAATAATGCTGTGGTATTTTCAGGTGGACAACAAAGGGACTCAGCCATATATGTATCCGTTCTCCCCTAAATTTCTCTCTCATCCAGGCTGCCACATAACATTGAGTAAAGCTCCATGTGCTATACAGTAGGCTTTTCTTGGTATTCCACTTTATTTATTTTTTTTTATCTTTTCATTTATTTTTATTAGTTTGGAGGCTAATTACTTTACAATATTGTAGTGGTTTTCGCCATACATTGACATGAATCAGCCATGGGTTTACATGTGTTCCCCATCCTGAACCCCCCTCTCACCTCTCTCCCCATCCCATCTCTCTGGGTCATCCCAGTGCACCAGCCCCAAGCACTTGTCTCATGCATCCAACCTGGACTGGCCACTTTAAATATAGCAGTGTGAAAATGTCGATCCTAAACTCCCTAGTTATCCCTTCCCCACATCCTTCTCCCCTGGTAACCCTTGGTTCATTCTCTAAGTCTGTGAGTCTGTTTCTGCTTTGTAAATAAGTTCACTTGTATCATTTATTTTAGATTCTGCATACGAGGTGTCATACAATATTTCTCCTTCTCTGTATGGCTGGCTTCACTCAGTGTGACAATCTCTAGGTTCATCCATGTTGCTTCAAATGGCATTATTTTGCTCTTTTTAATGGCCAAGTAATATTTCACTATACATATATGCATCATATCTTCTTTAGTCATTCCTCTATCAATGGATAGATAGATTGCATCCATGTCCTTGGCTATTAAAACAGTGCTACAGTGAACATTGGGGTGCATGTATACTTTTGTGTTGTGTTTTTCTCTGGATATATACCTGGGAGCAGGATTGCAGGGTCGCATGGTAGCTTTATTTTTCATTTTTTAAGGAACCTCCATACTGTTTGCCATAGTGGCTGTACCAGTTTATATTTCCACCAACAGTGCCAGAGGGTTCTCTTCTCCCCATACCCTCTCCAGCATTGACTGTTTGTTGGTTTTCTGATGATAGCCATTTTACCTGAAGTGAGGTGATATCTCATTGTAGTTTTGGCTTGATTTGCATTTCTCTAATAATTAGCAACATTGAACATCTTTTCATGTGCCTCTTGGCCATCTGTATGTCTTTGGAGAAATGTCTATTTAGGTTTTCTGCCCAGGTTTTTATTGGGTTGTTTTGATGTTATTAAGCCTCATGTGTTGTTTATAAATTTTGGAAACTAATCCATTGTTGATCACAAAATTTGCAAATATTTTCTCCCAATCTGTAGGTTGTCTTTTCATTTTGTTTATTTTTTCCTTTGCTATGCTAAAGCTTTTGAGTTTAAACAGGTCCCATTTGTTTATTTGTGTTTCTATTTCTATTATTTTGGGAGACAGTTCAAAGAAGATATTACTGCAATTTATGTCAGACTCTAGGAGTTTTGCAGTGTTTTGTCTCACATTTAATATCTGAGAAAGTGGTGAATATTGAGTAACAACCTATTTTGCTCTTAATTTCTTTAACATACATGACTGTTTAATTTGAAAATCATGGCATCTTATGTAGTTTATAATGCACATAATTGTAACACATATGACAACGACAGCATAAAAACAGAGGCATGGTCAATGGGCCTATATGGTTGGAAATTTTCTATATTTTACATGAAGCAAAGTGCTAATGTTAACTCTAAATAGAATGTGAGAAGTTAAAGTTGTATATTTTTATTGCTGAAACAGTGATTTTTAAATAAAAAAGCATATAACTAAAAAGCCAAAAATAAGCAAAAATAAACAGAGGACACAACTGGAAAATAATAATAACAAAAATAATAAGTGCATGTGAAGTCACTTCAGTCAAGTTCAACTCTTTGCAACACCATGGACGATAGCCCACAAGACTCCTCTGTCCATGGATTTTTCCAGAGAGGAATACTGGAGTGGGTTGCCATTTCCTTCTCCAGGAGATCTTCCTGACCTAAGGATTGAACCTGTGTCTCTTAAGTCTCCTGCATTCACAGGCAGATTCTTTACCACTAGTGTCACCTAGAAAAACTAATAATAACTACATGAAATATTAGTAGTCTTTATCAATTCAAAAAAAAATAGATTTTCACATTAGATTTTTAAAAGTAAGACTCAATGATATACTATCTATATAAACAATATAAATATTTTGTCAAGAGGGACTTGCCCAGCTTTATTATAAAACTGTAATAACTGATATAGTGCAAAGATAAGCAAACTGACCAAACTGAAGAATTATAGAATGCAAAAATAGCCCCCCAAACAGAAATGGATTTAATTTTTTCAAGGTAGGCAAAATCTTCTGTTTAGAAAAGAAAACTATAAGACTTATAGAAGACAATATAGGAAACTATGTATAAGACCTTGAGAGAACAAATGATTTCTCAAGACAAAGCAAAAACTAGCTGTGTTAGTTTCTTTCCAGAGAAAGAGAACCAATCAGAGATGATAAGTAGATACATAGATACACAGATAGATACATGGATAGATATAAATAGATGCGGGCATGCTAAGTTGCTTCAGTCATGTCCAACCCTATTCAACCCTATGAACCATAGTCTGCCAGGCTCTTCTGTCCATGGGATTCTTTAGGCAGGAATACTGGAGTGGATTGCCAATTTCCTCCAGGGGATCTTCCCAACCCGGGGATCAAACCTGTGTCTTTTATGTCTCCTGCATTGGCAGGTGGGAAGATAGAAATAGATTTATTATAAGGAATAAGCTCACTTAATTAAAGAGGCTGTGTTGCTCTTCATCCTGTTCACAGTGCCAATTTTCTTGCCATTCACACTGTCAGCACTGTTCACTGAACCCAGGGTAGACAAGGTGCGAAGCTAAGAAGCCAGAAGAAAACTCAAGGAGCCATAGGAACTGCTGATGTGTTTATTCTCTCCTGGCTGGTGCAGCAGCCATAATAGTAGACACGCTATGTTCTCTCCTCTCGTGGCTGAACCAATGGACACAGCCATGACACAGCAGTAATGCCACCACTTTCTGGGTGGAGCTTACATATCCCTACAGCACAAAGTGACTTGTGACCAAGTAAGTACCTCGTGATGTGCATGCACAGTGCCATAAATGATCTCAGCTGCTACATAGTCATTATTTACAAAATGTGGAGCAAGAGAGCAAGAGAGCCTGAACATGTCATCTTGGCTAAGTAGCTCCCTCTGCACAGAGGCCAAGTCCCAAGATCTGAAGCCAGCAACCTGGAGACCTAGAAAAGCTGATAAAATTCCAGTCTGAATCTGAGTACTTGAGAACCAGGAGAGCTGACACTATAGTTTTTGTTTGAATGTGAGCAGGCTCAAAACCCAGAAAAAGACAATGTTCAAGTTCAAGTTTGTAGAACAAAAAGAACTGATGTGCCAGGTCGAGGCAATCAGGTAGAAGTTCCCTCATCATTTTTATTCTATTCAGGCCTTCAACTAATTTGATGATGCTCACTCACATTACAGAGGGCAAGCCACTTTACTCAGTCTCTGATTCAAATATTCGTCTCATTGAGAAACATCCCACAAACACAGCCAGAATAATTCCTACCAAATGTCTGGGTACCCTGTCGCCAATCAAGTTAATACATAGACTTAATCATTACAGGTTCACCCCTTGTCAGCTTGGCACCCATACACATCTCCTTAAACCATACTTAATTTCCAAGTAAAGACAATAACAAGGTCATAATTCAATCTTACACAATATAACTATGCTACCTACAACCAAAAATGCACTAACCCGATCCACAGGGCTTTTCCTTGAGTGATGTTTACTCTTCTCCTTGATGTCTATATCCTAACACCTAATGTCTATAACCTAAACACTATGATCTAAAATTAACAATGCTGAGGAGGCTGCAGAAGAAGACAGAGTAGTAAGATGGAAGATTGTCAGCCTCCCCACAGATACATCAAAAACTCGTCAAGATATGGAACAATTTCTCTAAGGCAACCTCTGGGCGACAGCAGAAGACCCCAGACCTCCAGGGGGACAGGCAATGAAGTAGGAGAGAAGATGGAGACATAACAAGAGAAAAGACAGAGACCTTCTGGATGGGAGCTTCTGCCCCGAGGAAGGGAAAGAGTCCTGAAACAGGAGGAGTTCCCGTGCCCATAGAAGCTCCCTCGCAAGCAGGCCGAAGGGGAAGCTGCGGAGTCTCGGAAAACTGGGCAAAGCAGGGACTTAGAGGGCAGAAAACAGAGAAAGCCGCACTTCTCAGCCCTTAAACAGCTCACAGACTGTAGCCCTGACCAGTCTGCGGGCTCGGAGGACCGAGAGAAGCCCATAGAAACCCCAAGGCACAGAGGGCAGGCGTGGGGTGCTGAGAGAGGCGAAGCATACAAACCTCTCCAGAGCACACAACCCGCGGGGTGCAGAGGGAAGACCCGGGGAGCTGAAAGAGGAACACGCAAGTCTCCGCAATGCAGCAGGCATGATCAGGGACCCGAGAAAACATCCACACAAGCCCCTACCTGTCAAGCTTCAGTCAGCAGTGCAGGGAGGGACCAGGGAACAGAAGCACCAGCAATGATTCCAGGGACAAGTAGGGGGCTGGCAGCAGTGAAGATATGCTGAGAGGGTCACTTTGAAGTGTCTGTGGAAATAGAGGTGTCCAAAACTGCAAAAGCCAAAAGGACTGCCCAAAAACATACTGAACCCATAGACACCCCAAAACCTTCTACTGGACACTGAACTACCCTTCAGAGAGAGGAGATCCAACTCCATCAACCAGAACACAGGCACAAGCTCCCCCAACCAGGAAGACCTCACAGGACACTAACCCAACCCCATCCACAGGGGCAGACTCCACAACCAAGAACTACAACCTTGAGAACACTTTTTTCTTTTTTTTTTTTTTTCTTATAAATCACACTGTTCGTTCCCCCTACATATTTCTACCTTCACATTAACCTTTTGTGTTGCTGTGGAGTTTTGCTTCTTGCTTTTCTTGTTAAAAACAAAAATTCATGTTAAGATTTTTTTCTTTTTCACCTATTTTTTTGGTGATTTTTCTGATTTTGTTTTTTATATATTTGACTGCTTTTCTTATAGTTCTTTACCCATTGTAGCTGTTTCTGAATATATATAAATCTTTTTCATATATGTATATTTTTATTTGCTTTTCTATTTTTTAATTTTATCTATTTTAACCCTCTTTTCCATCCCCTCCTTTTCTACTTTCTCTCCCTTCTCCTCTTTTTTTTTCTTTTTTTCTTCTCCCCTTTTTTCCTTCACTCTTTCTTTTTTTCCCCAACTAAGTTAAATTGTTGAGCTCTCTTTGCTATATTCCCCAGTTGGCTCATGCTCAGTTTTCCAGATTGAGCATTAGCTAGCTCTGCTTTTAATGGGTTAATATCACTTTTGGTTTCCCTTGTTCACAAAATCAATCTCCTGTACTCTTTTCTTTAGAATACTTTGGTTATAACTGTGTGTGTGGAAGTGTGTGTATATGTCCTATTATCTCTATAATTACCTGTTTGATCTGCTTGATCTCCTCACACTAGAACACAGGCACAAGTCACCCCTAATGAGAAGTCAGCACAAACCACTCAACCAACCTTTCTCTCCAAGGGCAAAACCAAAAGGAAGAAGAAATGCAACCCTGAAGCTTAGGGAAAGGAAACCTCAAGTGCAGAAAGTTAAAAAGAAAAATTAAAAGACAGAGAAAGTAAAAGTGAAGTTACTCAGTCGTGTCCAACTCTTTGCGGCCCCGTGGACTGTAGCCCACCAGGCTCCTCTGTCCATGGGATTCTCCAGACAAGAATACTGGAGTGGGTTGCCATTTCCTTCTCCAGGGGATCTTCTCAACCCAGGGCTCGAACTCAGGTCTCCCACATTGCAGGCAGATGCTTTAACCTCTGAGCCACCAGGGAAGCCCAAAAGACAGAGAAATACAGCACAAATGAAGGAACAAGGTAGAAACTCACAAGACCAAATAAATGAAGAGGAAATAAGCAATCTACCTGAAAGAGAATTCAGAATAATGATAGTAAAGATGCTCTGAAAACTTGAAAATAGAGTGGATAAAATGCAAGAAACACTTAACATGGTTAATACAATCACAAGAACATAGAAGAAATAAAGATTAAGCAAACAGAGATAAATAACACAATTACTGATATTAAAAATACTCTAGAAGGAACCAATAGCAGAATAACTGAGGAAGAGGAACAGAAAAGTGAGCTGGAGATAGAATGGTGGAAATAACTTCTGAAGAGCAGAATAAAGGGAAAATAATGAAAAGAATTGAGGAGAGCCTCAGAGGCATTTGGGACAATATTAAACACATCAACATTCAACTTACAGGGGTCCCAGAAGAAGAAGAAAAAGAGGTGCTGAGAAAACTTTTGAAGAAGCTATAGTTGAAAACTTCCCCAACATGGGGAAGGAAATAGTCAACCAAGTCCAAGAAGTGCAGAGACTCCCTTACAGGATAACCCAAGGAGAGACACATTGAGACACATATTAATCAAGCTAACGGAGACTAAACACAAAGAAAGAATATTAAAGGCAGCAAGGCAGAGGGGTGTCCTAAGATGGCAGAGGAATAGGACGGGGAGACCACTTTCTCCCCCACAAATTCATCAAAAGAACATTTGAACGTGGAGCAAATTCCACAGACCAACTTCTGAATGCTGACAGAGGACATCAGGCACCCAGAATGGCAGCCCATTGTCTTCAGAAAAAGGTAGGACAAAATATAAAAGATAAAAAGAGAGACAAAAGAGGTAGGGATGGAGATCCGTTCTGGGAAGGGAATCTTAAAAAAGAGAGAAGTTTCCAAACACCAGGAAACACTCTCTCCTGCGGGTCTGTGGGGAGTCTTGGAATCTCAGAGGGCAAAATAACCAGAAGGAAAAATAAATAAATAATTAAAACCCACAGATTACATGCCTAACAGCAACTCCCAGTGGAGCAGCAGCCCAGACGCTGGCATCCCCCACTAGCAAGCGGGGAACGGGGGAGGGACAGGGAGGAGCGGGCTACATTGCTTAGGGTAAGGACCAGGCCTGAATGCCCTGAGGGCAATCTGAGGAATCTAGCTTGAGACAGCAATCCAGACTGTGGGATAGCTCTCCCTGGATCCCCATGAAAAGCCCTAACCTAGGACACAGCCAGGCCTGCTCACAGAACAAAGGACTGAGCAGAGCTAGCCGGCTGCAGACCAGCCCATCCCCCCACCCGAGACAGGCAGGCAAGGGCAGCCAGAGCCGGAAAAGGCAATAGGCCCCAGAGAGGCATCTGATACCAAACTGACTTCTCTGCTAACCAAGACTTCTTGGGATTCTGGACGGTTGTCATCTGCTGGGAGGATCGCAGCCAGAGACCAGCTCCCCAGAATAGACACACAGCACACCTAAGAAGGCGCACACATTGTACACCCAGAAAACAGAGCGGCTGGAAAGGGGGAGGGGGTAAGCCGCAGCCTCCAACTGGGGCCGAATACGCGTGACAAGCACCTGGTCACCTGAGCTGCTCGGGCCTGGGCCAGGCGCAAAATGCAGGCCCAACCAAGTCTGCACCTTTGCGGAGTACCCGAGACCCTGAACCTGAGCGGCCTAGACCTCAGAAGTGCATGTAAATGAGGGCCTGCATCAGACAGTTCCCAGCAGAGCAACCTAGACTCTGAGCAGTGTAGACGGGGAAAGCACACACGCTCTGAGCGGGGGCAACCCCAGTGTGAGCACTCGCCAGTGATAGTTGTTCCCAGTGTTCCTCCCTCTCCAAAGCACGACTGACCAAGCGAGCCTAAAAAAAAAAAAGTGAACACCACCACACCCCTTGTGGCAGGGCGGAAATTAGACACAGAAAGACCAGCAGACAGAAGCTAAAATAAACAGAGGGAACCGCTTTGGAAGTGACAGGTGCAACAGATTAAAACCCTGGAGTTAGCACTGACTACATAGGAAGGGGCCTATAGACCTTGAGAAGTACAAGCTGGACCAAGGAACTATCTGAAGATGAATTGGCCCTACACTGCCCGCAACAGATCCAGAGAAAGTCTTAGATATATATTTTACTACTATCATTTTCTAAATTAAAAAAAATTAATTTATTTTATTTTCTATTTTTAAGTCCCCATTACTCCTTTAATTTTCATTTTTACAAACTATTACCTTGCAAAAAAAAAAAAAAAGACCCTATTTTTAAAACAAACTTCATATATATACTTTTTATAATCTCTGTGACTTTGTGTTTTTTTGGTTGTTGTTGTTTGTTTGTTTTCTTTTTTTTTTTTTCAATATTGTATTTTTGGGAATCTAACCCAATTCAAGATTTTTAATCTTTGCTTTTTGGCATTTGTTATCAACTTTGTACCTTTAAGAACCCAACCTTCAGTACCCATTTTCACTCGGGAGCGGGATCACTAGCCTGATTGTTCTCTACCCCTTTTGACTCTCCTTTTCCTTCACCAGGTCGCTTCTATCTCCCCCTACCCCCTTTTCCTCTCTACCCAACTCGGTGAATCTCTTTGCGTGTTCCAGGCTGTGGAGAACACTTAGGGAACTGATTACTGGCTGGACCTGTCTCTCCCCTTCTGATTCCCCCTTTTATCCTCCCGGCCACCTCTGTCTCCTTCCTCCATCTTCTCCTCTCTGTGTAACCCCATGAACATCTCTGAGGGGTCCAGACTGTGGCGAGCACATAGGGAAGCGATTACTGGCTAGCTTGTTCTCTCTCTTTTGATACCCCCTCTGCTCCTCCTGGTAACCTCTAACTCCTTCTTCCTTCCTCTCTTCTATGTAACTCTGTGTACCTCTCCGGGTGTCCCTCACTGCGGAGAAACTTTTCATCTTTAACCTAGATGTTGTATCATCGGTGCTGTATAGATGGAGAAGTCTTGAGGTTACTGTAAGAATAAGACTGAAAACCAGAGGCAGGAGGCTTAAGTCCAAATCCTGAGAACACCAGAGAACTCCTGAATCCAGGGATTATTAAATGATAGGAGATCATCAAACGCCTCCATACCTACACTGAAACCTAGAACCACCCAAGGGCCAACAAGCTCCAGAGCAAGACATACCATGCAAATTCTCCAGCAACACAGGAACATAACCCTGAGCCTCAATATACAGACTGACCAAAGTCACACCAAACCCACTGACTTCTCAAAACTTATTACTGGACACTTCATTGCACTCCAGAGAGAAGAAATCCAGCTCCACCCACCAGAACACCGACACAAGCTTCCCTAACCAGAAAACTTTGACAAGCCACCCGTCCAACCCCACCCACAGTGAGGAACCTCCACAATAAAGAGGAACCACAGACTGCCAGACCACAGAAAGGCCACCCCAAACACGGCAATATAAACAGAATGAAAAGGCAGAGAAATACCCAACAGGTAAAGGAACAGGATAAATGCCAAAAAAACACACAAACAAACAAACAAAAGAGGAAGAGATAGGGAATCTACCTGATAAAGAATTCCAAATAATGATAATGAAAATGATCCAAAATCTTGAAAGCAAATTGGAGTTACAGATGAATAGCCTGGAGACAAGGATCAAGAAGATGCAAGAAAGGTTTAACAAAGACCTACAAGAAATAAAAAAGAGTCAGTATATAATGAATAATGCAATAAATGAGATCAAAAGCACTCTGGAGGGAACCAACAGTAGAATAATGGAGGCCAAAGATAGGATAAGTGAGGTAGAAGATAGAATGGTAGAAATAAATGAAACAGAGCGGGGTGGAAAGAATTAAAAGAAATGAGGACAAACTCAGAGACCTCTGGGACAATGTGAAATACCCCAACATTTGAATCATACGAGTCCCAGAAGAAGAGGACAAAAAGAAAGACCATGAGAAAATACTTGAGGAGATAATAGTTGAAAACTTCCCTAAAATGGGGAAGGAAATAATTACCCAAGTCCAAGAAACTCAGAGAGCCCCAAACAGGATAAACCCAAGGCAAAACACCCCAAGAGACATATTAATCAAATTAACAAAGATCAAACACAAACAACAAATATTAAAAGCAACAAGGGAAAAACAACAAATAACACGTAAGAGGATCCCCATAAGGATAACAGCTGATCTTTCAATAGAAACGCTTCAGGCCAGAAGGGAATGGCAGGACATACTTAAAGTGATGAAAGAAAATAACCTATAGCCCAGATTACTGTACCCAGCAAGGATCTCATTCATATATGAAGGAGAAATCAAAACTTTACAGACTAGCAAAAGCTGAGAGAATTCAGCACCACCAAACCAGCTCTCCAACAAATGCTAAAGGATCATCTCTACATAGGAAATACAGAAAGGGTGTATAAACTCGAACCCAAAACAATAAAGTAAATGGCAATGGGACCATACCTATCAATAATTACCTTAAATGTAAATGGGTTGAATGTCCCAACCAAAAGACAAAGTCTGGCTGAATGGACACAAAAACAAGACCCCTATATATGCAGTCTACAAGAGACCCACCTCAAAACAAGGGACACATACAGACTGAAAGTGAAGGGCTGGGAAAAGATATTCCATGCAAATAGAGACCAAAAGAAAGCAGGAGTAGCAATGCTCATATCAGATAAAATAGAGTTTAAAACAAAGGCTGTGAAAAGAGACAAAGATGGACACTATGTAATAATCAAAGGATCAATCCAAGAGGAAGATATAGCACTCATAAATATATATGTACCCAACATAGGAGCAGCACAATATGTAAGACAAATACTAACAAACATGAAAGGGGAAATCAACAGTAACACAATAATAGTGGGAGATTTTAATACTCCACTCACACCTATGGATAGATCAACTAAACAGAAAATTAACAAGGAAACACAAACTTAAAATGATACAATAGACCAGTTAGACTTAATTGATATCTATAGGACATTTCACTCCAAAACGATGAATTTCACATTTTTCTCAATCGCACACGGAACCTTATCCAGGATAGATCACATCCTGAGCCATAAATCTAGCCTTGGTAAATTCAAAAAATTGAAATCATTCCAAGCATCTTATCTGACCACAATGCAGTAAGATTAGATATCAATTGCAGGAGAAAAACTATTAAAAATTCCAACATATGGAGGCTGAATAACACTCTGCTGAACATCCAACAAATCACAGAAGAAATCAAAAAAGAAATTAAAATATGCATAGAAACAAATGAAAATGAAAACACAACAACCCAAAACCTATGGAACACTGTAAAAGCAATGCTAAGGGGAAGGTTCAGAGCAAAACAGGCTTACCTCAAGAAACAAGAAAAAAGTCAAATAACTAACTTAACTCTACACACAAAGCAACTTGAAAAGGAAGAAATTATGAACCCCAGGGTTAGTAGAAGGAAAAAACCTTAAAAATTAGGACAGAAATAAATGCAAAAGAAGCAAAAGAGACCATAGCAAAAATCAACAAAACCAAAAGCTGGTTCTTTGAGAAGGTAAATAAAATTGACAAACCATTAACCAGACTCATCAAGAAACAAAGGGAGAAAAATCAGATCAACAAAATTAGAAATGAAAATGGAGAGATCACAGCAGACAACACAGAAATACAAAAGATCATAAGAGACTATTATGAGTAACTATATGCAAATAAAATGGACAACGTGGAAGAAATGGACAAATTCTTAGAAAAGTACAGTGTTCGAAAATTGAACCAGGAAGAAATAGAATCTCAATAGACCCATCACAAGCACAGAAATTCAAACTGTAATCAGAAATCTTCCAACAAACAGAAGCCCAGGACCAGATGGCTTCACAGCTGAATTCTACCAAAAATTTAGAGAAGAACTAACACCTATCCTACTCAAACTCTTCCAGAAAAGTGCAGAGGAAAGTAAATTTCCAAACTTTTTTATGAGGCCACCATCACCTTAATACCAAAACCTGACAAAGATTCCACACAAAAAAAGAAAACTATAGGCCAATATCACTGATGAACATAGATGCAAAATCCTTAACAAAATTCTAGCAAATAGAATCCAACACCATCTTGAAAAGATCATACATCATGACCAAGTGGGCTTTATCCCAGGGATGCAAGGATTCTTCAATATCTGCAAATCAATCAATGTAATACACCACATTAACAAATTGAAAAATAAAAACCATATGATTATCTCAATAGATGCAGAGAAAGCCTTTGACAAAATTCAACATCCATTATAATAAAAAAACCCTCCAGAAAGCAGGAATAGAAAGAACATACCTGAACATAATAAAAGCTATATATGACAAACCCTCAGCAAACATCCTCAATGGTGAAAAATTGAAAGCATTTCCCCTAAAGTCAAGTGAAAACAAAACAAGGGTGCCCACTCTCACCATTACTATTCAATATAGTTTTGGAAGCTTTGGCCACAGCAATAAGAGCAGAAAAAGATATAAAAGGAATCCAGATAGGAAAAGAACAAGTAAAACTCCCACTGTTTGCAGATGACATGATCCTCTACATAGAAGACCCTAAAGACTCCACCAGAAAATTACTAGAGCTAATCAATGAACATAGTAAAGTTGCAGGATATAAAATTAACACACAGAAATCCTTTGCATCCCTATACACTAACAATGAGAAAAGAGAAACTAAGGAAACAATTCCATTCACCATTGCAACGAAAAGGATAAAATACTTAGGAATAAATCTACCTAAAGAAACAAAAGATGTATATATAGAAAACTATAAAAACACTTATGAAAGAAATCAAAGAGGACACAAACAGATGGAGAAATATACCGTGTTCATGGATTGGAAGAATCAATATAGTGAAAATGAGTATATGACACAAAGCAATCTATAGATTCAATTCAATCCCTATCAAGGTACCAACGGTATTTTTCACAGAATTAGAACAAATAATTTCACAATTTGTATGGAAATACAAAAAACCTCGAATAGCCAAAGCAATCTTGAGAAAGAAGAATGGAACTGGAGGAATCAACCTGCCTGACTTCAGGCTGTACTACAAAGCCACAGTCATCAACACAGTATTGTACTGGCACAAAGACAGAAATATAGATCAATGGAACAGAATAGAAAGCCCAGAGAAAAATCCACACACCTATGGACACCTTATCTTTGACAAAGGAGGCAAGAATATACAATGGAGAAAAGACAATCTCTTTAACAAGCGGTGCTGGGAAAACTGGTCAACCACTTGTAAAAGAATGAAACTAGAACACTTTCTAACACCATACACAAAAATAAATCAAAATGGGTTAAAGATCTAAATGTAAGACCAGAAACTACAAAACTCCTAGAGGAAAACATAGGCAAAACACTCTCTGACACAAACCACAGCAGGATCCTCTATGACCCACCTCCCAGAATATTGGAAATAAAAGCAAAAATAAACAAATGGGACCTAATGAAACTTAAAAGCTTCTGCACAACAAAGGAAACTATAAGCAAGGTGAAAAGACAGCCTTCAGAATGGGAGAAAATAGTAGCAAATGAAGCAATGGATAAAGAATTAATCTCCAAAATATACAAGCAACTCCTGCAGCTCAACTCCAGAAAAATAAATGACCCAATCAAAAAGTGGGCCAAAGAACTAAACAGACATTTCTCCAAAGAAGACATACAGATGGCTAACAAACACATGAAAAGATGCTCAACATCACTCATTATCAGAGAAATGCAAATCAAAACCACAATGAGGTACCACCTCATGCCATTCAGAATGGCTGCTATCCAAATTTCTACAAGCAATAAGTGCTGGAGAGGGTGTGGAGAAAAGGGAACCCTCTTACACTGCTGGTGGGAATGCAAACTAGTACAGCCACTATGGAGAACAGTGTGGAGATTCCTTAAAAAACTGGAAATAGAACTGCCATATGACCCAGCAATCCCACTGCTGAGCATACACACTGAGGAAACCAGAATTGAAAGAGACATGTGTACCACAGTGTTCATCACAGCACTGTTTATAATAGCCAGGACATGGAAGCAACCTAGATGTCCATCAGCAGATGAATGGATAATAAAGCTGTGGTACATATGCACAATGGAATATTACTAAGCCATTAAAAAGAAGACATTTGAATCAGCTCTAATGAGGTGGATGAACCTGGCGCCTATTATACAGAGTGAAGTAAGCCAGAAAGAAAAACACCAATACAGTATACTAATGCATATATATGGAATTTAGAAAGATGGTAACGATAACTCTATATGCAAGCCAGCAAGAGACACACAGACGTATTAAACAGTCTTTTGGACTCTGTGGGAGAGGGTGAGGGCAGGATGATATGGGAGAATGGCATTGAAACATGTAAATTATCATATGTGAAATGAATCACCAGTCTAGGTTCGATGCATGATACAGGATGCTTGGGGCTGGTGCACTGGGATGACCCAGAGGGATGGGATGGGGAGGGAGGTGGGAGGGGGGTTCAGGATGGGGAACACATGTATACCCATGGCAGATTCAAGTCAATGTATGGCAAAATCAATATAATGTTGTAAAGTAAAATAAATAAATTAATTAATTTTTTAAAAGCCTAAAATAAATAAATAAAAAAGAAACAAAATTTGTCTAACTCAAAAAAAAAAAAAAAAAAAGCAGCAAGGGAAAGACAGCAAGTAACATACAAGGGAAAACCCATATGATTAACAATGCCTCTTTCAGCAGAATCCCTGCAAGTCATAAAGGAATGCAGGACATAATTAAAGTACTGAAAGAAACAAATCTACAGTCAAGATTACTATAACTGGCAAAGATTTCATTCAAAATTGATGGAGAAATCAAAAGCTTTATAGACAAGCAAAAGTTAAGAGAATTTAGCACCCCCAAGTCAGCCTTACAACAAATACTAAAGGGACTTACATAGCCAATAAACACAAGAGAAATTAAAGACCTACAAAAACAAATGCAAAACAATCAAGAAAATGCCAATAGAAACATGTATCAATAATTACCTTAAATGTTAACAGATTAAATGCATCAATCAAAAGAAAGAGACTGAATGGAAGAAAAAATAAGAACCATACATAAACTGCCTAGAAGAGATCACTTCAGACATAAAGACACATTCAGGCTGAAAGTAAAAGGATGGAAAAGTATATTCCTTGTGAATGGAAACCAAAAGAAAGCTAGAGTGGAAATCCTAATTTCAGACAAAATAGATTTTAAAATAAAGAATATTCTAAGAGATAAAGGGGAACACTATGTAACAATCAAGGGATCAATCCAAGAAGAAAGTGAATAAAAGAAAGTGAAAGTCGTTCAGTCATGTCCAACTCTTTGTGACCCCTTGGACTATGCAGTCCATGAAATTCTCTAGGCCAGAATACTGGAGTGGGTAGCATTTTCCTTCTTCAGGGGATCTTTCCACCCAGGAATAGAACCCAGGTCTCTTGCACTGCAGGCTGATTATTTACTAGCTGAGCCACAAGGGAAGCCCAATCCAAGAAGAGGACATAACAATTGTAAATATTTATGCACCCAACATAGGAGTACCTCAATACATAAGGCAAACACTAACAGATATAAGAGAGGAAATCAACAGTAACACAATAATAGTAGGGGACTTTAACATCCCACTTACACCAATGGAAAGATCATCAAAACAGAGAATCGATAAGAAAACACAAACCTTAAATGAAACATTGGATCCGTTCAGTCGGTCAGTATAGTCACTCAGTTGTGTCCAATTCTTTGCTACCCCATGAAGCGCAGCACACCAGGCCTCCCTGTCCATCACCAACTCCCAGAGTTTACTCAAATTCATGTCCATTGAGTTGGTGATGCCATCCAGCCATCTCATCCTTCTCTTCCTGCCCCCAATCCCTCCCAGCATCACAGTCTTTTCCAATGAGTCAATTCTTCGCATGAGGTGGCCAAAGTATTGGAGTTTCAGTTTCAGCATCAGTTCTTCCAATGAACACCCAGGACTGATCTCCTTTAGGATGGACTGGTTAGATGTCCTTGCAGGCCAAGGGACTCTCAAGAGTCTTCTCCAGCACCACAGTTCACAGCATTAACTCTTCGGCGCTCAGCTTTCTTCACCGCCCAACTCTCACATACATACATGACCACTGGAAAAACCATAGCTTTGACTAGATGGACCGTTGTTGGCAAAGTAATGTCTCTGATTTTTAATATGCTATCTAGGTTGGCCATCACTTTCCTTCCAAGGAGTAAGCATCTTTTAATTTCATGGCTGCAATCACCATCTACAGTGATTTTGGAGCCCAAAAAAATAAAGTCTGACACTGTTTCCCCATCTATTTGCCATGAAGTTATGGGACCAGATGCCATGATCTTTGTTTTCTGAATGTTGAGCTTTAAGCCAACTTTTTCACTCTCCTCTTTCACTTTCATCAAGTGGCTTTTTAGTTCCGCTTCACTTTCTGCCATAAGGGTGGTGTCATCTGCATATCTGAGGTTATTGGTATTTCTCCTGGCAATCTTGATTCCAGCTTGTGCTTCTTCTAGCCCAGAGTTTCTCATGATGTACTCTGCATAGAAGTTAAATAAGCAGGGTGACAATATATAGCCTTGACGTACTCCTTTTCCTCTTTGGAACCAGTCTGTTGTTCCATGCCCAGTTCTAACTGTTGCTTCCTGACCTGCATATAGATTTCTCAAGAGGTGGGTCAGGTGGTCTGATATTCCCATCTCTTTCAGAATTTTCCACAGTTTGTTGTGATCCACACAGTCGAAGGCTTTGGCATAGTCAATAAAGCAGAAATAAATGTTTTTCTGGAACTCTCTTGCTTTTTCGATGATCTAGCAGATATTGGCAATCTGATCACTGGTTCCTCTGCCTTTTCTAAAACCAACTTGAACATCTGGAAGTTCACGGTTTATGTATTGCTGAAGCCCGGCTTGGAGAATTTTGAGCATTACTTTACTAGCGTGTGAGATGAGTGCAATTGTGCGGTAGTTCGAGCATTCTTTGGCATTGCCCTTCTTTGGGATTGGAATGAAAACTGACCTTTTCCAGTCCTGTGGCACTGCTGAGTTTTCCAAATTTGCTGTCATATTGAGTGCAGCACTTTCACAGCATCATCTTTCAGGATTTGGAATAGCTCAACTGGAATTCCATCACCTCCACTAGCTTTGTTCATCGTGATGCTTTCTAAGGCCCACTTGATACCACATTCCAGGATGTCTGTCTCTAGGTGAGTGATCACACCATCATGATTATCTGGGTAGTGAAGATATTTTTTGTACAGTTCTTCTGTGTATTCTTGTCACCTCTTCTTAATATCTTCTGCTTCTGTTAGGTCCATACCATTTCTGTGCTTTATTGAGCCCATCTTTGCATGAAATATTCCCTTGGTATCTCTAATTTTCTTGAAGAGATCTCTAGTCTTTCCCATTCTGTTGTTTTCCTCTATTTCTTTGCATTGATTGCTGAGGAAGGCTTTCTTATCTCTCCTTGCTATTCTTTGGAACTCTGCATTCAAATGGGGATATCTTTCCTTTTCTCCTTTGCTTTTTGCTTCTTTTCTTTTCACAGCTATTTGTAAGGCCTCCTCAGACAGCCATTTTGGTTTTTTACATTTCTTTTCCATTGGGGTGGTCTTGATCGCTGTCTCCATCCATCAAGAACCTCCATCCTTAGTTCATCAGTCACTCTGTCTATCAGATCTAGTCCCTTAAATCTATTTCTCACTTCCACTGATATCCTCAATATATGTAGAAAAATCCTTTGACAAAATTCAGCACTCATTTATGGTAAAAAAATGCTTCAAAAAATGGGCATGGAAGGAAACTACCTCAACATGGTAAGGTTATATGATAATCCCGCAGCAATCATCATTCTCAATGGTGAAAAACCAAAAGCATTCCCTCTAAGATTAGGAACAAGACAAAGGTGTCCACTCTCATCACTATTATTCAATAGTGATTATAGTTTTGGAAGTGCTAGCTACAGCAATTAGAGACAAAAAAGAAATAAAATGAATCCAGATCAGAAAAGAGGAAGAAAAACTCTCACTGTTTGCAGATAACATACTATACATAGAAAATCCAAAATAAGCTATCAGAAAATTACTGGAGTTAATCAGTGAATTGAGCAAATGTCCAGGATATAAGGTCAATAAACAGAAATCACTTGCATTCCTATACATTAACAATGAAAAATCAGAAAGAAAAATTAAGGAATCAATTTTATTCACCATCAAAACAAACAAACAAACAAAAATTATCTAGGAACAAACCTACCAAAGAAGACAAAAGAATTGTAAATGGAAAATTATAAGACAATGATGAATTAAATCAAAGATAACCTAAACAAATGGAGAGATATTCCTGCTTAGGAAGAATCAATATTGTGAAAATGACTATATTTCCAAATTCAATCTGCAGGTTCATTGCAATCCCCATCAAACTATCAATGGCATTTTTCACAGAACTGGAAGAAAAAATTTCACAATTCATATGGAAAGACAGGAGAACCCGAATAGACAAAACAGTCTTGAGAAAAAAGAATGGAGCTGGAGGAATCAACCTTCCTGACTTTAGAATATACTACAAAGCTACAATCATCAAGATAGTATGGCAGAGGCACAAAAACAGAAATATAGACCAACGGAACAAGATAGAGAGCCCAGAGATAAACTCACTGACCTAGGGGTACTTTCTTTTGACAAAGGAGGCAAGAATATTCAATGGGCCAAGGAGAGTCTCTTCCATAAGCAGTGATGGGAAAACTGGACAGCTATGTGCAAAATAATGAAATTAGAACAGTTCTTAACACCAGACACAAAGATAAAGTCAAAATGGATTAAAGATCTAAATGTAAGACCAGAAACTATAAAATTTTTAGAAGAAAACATAGGCAGAACACTCGATGACATAAATCAAAGCTAGATTTTCTATGACCCACCTCCTAGAATAATGGCAATAAAAACAAAAGTAAACAAGCAGGATCCAATTAAACTTAAAAGCTTTTGCACAGAAAAGGAAACTACAAACAAGGTGAAAAGACAACCCTCAGAATTGGAGAAAATAATAGCAAAGGAAACAACTGACAAAGGATTAATTTCCAAAATATATGAGCAGTTCATACAATTTAATGCCAGAAAAACAAACAATCCAGTCAAAAAGTGGGAAAAAGATCCAAACAGACATTTTTCCAAAGACGACATACAAATGGCTAACAAACACATAAAAAGATGCTCAACACCACTCATTATTAGAGAAATGCAAATCAAAACTACAATGAGATACCACCTCACACCAGTCAGAATGACCATCATCAAAAAGTCTACAAACGATAAATGCTGGAGAGGGTGTAGAGAAAGGGAACTCTCTTGCATTGCTGGTGGGAGTGTAAATTGATACATCCAGTGTGGGAGTTGGCAAGGAGATTCCTTAAAAGACTAGGAATAAAATCACCATATGACCCAGCAATCCCACTACTAGGCATATACCCTGAGGAAACCAAAATTGAAAGAGAAACATGTATCCCATTGTTCATTGCAGCACTATTTACAATAGCTAGAACATGGGAGCAACCTAAATGTCCATTGACAGATGAATGGATAAAGAAGCTATGGTACATATATAGAATGGAACACTATTCAGCCATAAAAAAGGAATGCACTTGAGTCAGTTCCAATGAGGTGGATGAGCCTAGAGCCTATTATACAGAGTGAAGTAAGTCAGAGAAACATAAATATCATATACTGACGCATATATATGTAATCTAGAAAGATGATACTGATGAATTTAATTTCAGGACAACAATAGAGAACAGACCTATGGACATGGCGGGGAGGGGTGGAGGGAAAGGGTGAGATGTATAGAAAGAGTAACATGGAAACTTACAATAAATATGTAATGTGTAAAATAAACAGCCAATGGGAATTTTCTGTATAACTCGGGGAACTCAAACAGGGGCTCTGTGGCAATCTAGAAGCATGGGATGGAGAGGGAGATGGGAGGGAGGTTAGGGAAGGAGTGGACACAGGTGTACCTATGGATGATTTTTGTTGATGTTTGACAGAAAATCACAGAATTCTGTAAAGCAATTACCCTCCAGTTAAAAAAAAATAAATAAAATGGCAAAATGAGTAAAAAATAAAATAAAATTAACAATGCTTAAATACTACGATACAGGGTCCATACACCTTACATTACATTATAAGGGGATAAGAGAAAAAAGAAAACAAAATATATCTATATATATAATGTTCTATACATATTAAAATTTGTTGCATATTATATACATACACATACACTTTCATTAGAAAACAAGGAAGAAATGTTAATGGCAGTTATAGGTCTTGTTTCTGTAACTGACATGCAGGACATAGCAGTCATATTTATAACCATGTTTTTCACTACCCATCTCATAGTCCCTTCACCCTCAACAAGCAGCTCAGCTAGTTATTGTTTTTCATCAAACCTTCATTCTGTTAGCAGTTTTTCCTGGGGTGGTTGTTTGTAGATTTCCATTGACCTTAATCACAGGGCAAGGTAACACTAAGAGATGCCCTATAAAATGTCTTGTATTCTAGATCTAATACTCTTCCTCTAGGCCAACATGGGCTTCCCAGGTGGTGCCATGGTAAAGAATCTGCCTGCCAAAGCAGGAGAGGTAAGAGACGGGGGTTCGATCCCTGGGTCAAGATCCTCTGGAGAAGGAAGGGGCAAGCCACTCCAGTATTCAAGCCTGGGAAATCCCACGGCCGTGGGAGCCTGGTGGACTACAGTCCATGTGATCACAAAGAGTTGGGCACAGCTTAGCACACATGTAAGCAGGCCAATAGAGCATAAGTTTGTAGCAATAGGAAGCAAAGAGTTTCCTAAAGGTGTCTTTCTTATTTTTGTCATACCTGGACCAGTGAACCCTGGCTATGAGAGAAACAATGTCATATATTAGACACTGATTCAGAGCATATATAGCCTTCAAGAGTACCCCCACTTTAGTGGCAACCACTTTATGAACTGGGATTTCATCTTCTATTACAATGCAACCAGTTGCAGGATGAGATTCTAGGCTTGATATTCAGTAGTCTCAGCCTTGTAGCAACAGGAAACAAGGGTTTCATTCATGGCAGGCAAATTCAAACTCTTAAGGTCATCCTTTTCTTGTATCACTTTGTCCAGTGGAACAGACATCTGGAAAACCAGCCTAAGAACAACCAGCCTGCAAGTTACATCCATTGGTCTGACAAAAAAGTTTGAAACACTATATTCACAGTCACCTATCTCCTTGCTTTTTGATGGATTTGGAGTGCCCAGTGGTGAGATTCTGAGTATCTCTCTTCATCATCAGATCATGCCATGGATTATCAGTGTTCTCTACTTCTGGAAATAGAGCCATTAGCATCTTCAAATGTAATTAGGTTAGAGAGCCAATTTCAGAAACCAATTCAAGATATCTTGAATTTTTATCAGAACAGATTTAAAAACAGATACTTAAAGTTCTGTTCCTCTAAAACCACTCTTGGTACCAAAATCGGTATTAGTCAAGGTAACCATTGGCCTAGTCAAGTTGACACATAAAATTAACTATCACACTAACCAAAAGAAACATTTGATAAATGTAGCCACATTAACTGTAAGAACTTCTTTTCATCAAAAGATACTATAAATAATTTGAAAAACAAGTCACAAATTTGGAAAGGACAATTGCAAAATAAGTGGTCACATAAAATTAATATCTAGACTATTTAAATAACTCTTGTGAATCAATCTCACTTATAATCAAAGAAATAAAATTAAAATTTAAAAGGCAGGATTTTATACCCACAGGATTGATAAAACAATATCAAGTACTGATAAGGCTATGAAACAACTCTTACACACTTTATTAAGAAGGAAATTAGTCATAATAATCATCTTAGAAAATCATTTTACATTGCCTAATAAAATTCAGCATGCACAAATCCTATGACCCAGGAATTTTCTTAGGAATACATCCTAAAATCACACAGCAAATCTTGCCCTTGCCCAACAAGTCCTTCACAGAAATATTCTTACCAGTAAAGCTCAGTAATAATAGCGAAAATCTGAATAAAGCCCAAATACCTATCAGCATTAAAATTGAGACATCAATATGAAATAAACTTTTTAAAAATAAATTGAAGCATCAGGGCTTCCCTGGTGACTCAGTGGTAAAGAATCTGCCTGCCAGTGCAGTTGCCACAGGTTCAATCCCTGATCTGGGAATTGCCATGGAGCAACTAAGCCCATGTGCCACAACTATTCAATCTGTGCTCTAGAACCTGTGAGTTGCAACTACTGAGCCCATGCACCACAACTATTGAAGCCTGCATGCTCTAGACCTGGCACTCCACAACAAGAGAAGCCACCTCAATGAGAAGTCTTGTGGGCACCACCGCTAGGAAGTAACCCCTGCTCACTGTCACTAGAGAAAAGCCCATGCAGCAACAAAGACCCAGCACAGCCAAAAGTAAATAAATAAATATTTTTTTTTTTAAATTGAGGCATTAATCCTGTATGTATAATGGAACTCTATATGACAGTGACAATAAATATAGCTGCATGCACCAATAGTATATGGGGCACTGAGTCACTGAAGAATATAATAACAATAGTAATAATATATACAATTATTGTTCTTATCTTATAGATGAGGAAATTACAAGAGGGATGAAATAATTTGCCCAAATTGACCCAGCTACCTAGTGAAGAGGTTATAAAGTGGATTTCAAGCCCTAAGAATACAAGAGAAGTCTATTGGGTAAAGTTGGGTATGTAAAAAATGATTTGAGAATACACATAAGTATGTTTATTATGATATGAGAAAATATGTTGGGATGATTCACATAATGTTATTCCTCTAGATACAATTAAAGGAGGGGAATTTTGATATTTCAATATTAGTAGAATTATTTATTTCTTAAGCTGAGTGATATGTATATGGTTGTTCACTCTATTATAATTCTTGAGCCTCTGTTTATATATAATATATATATATAATGTAAATATATACACTTACACATGTAAGTACACATATCTGTAAATGTGATTTTATATATGTGGCATGTTTGTGCACATATGTACACACTCCATGCTATGGTTGGATATGCTTTCCTCTTACTCCTTTACTGTAATCTCTGAAACTCAAGCCAGGAGGAAACTTCTGTCTTACTACAGACCTTCTTTACCACAGTGACACAGAAGGACCTTGTTCATAAATGGGGATGGAGAAAAACAAAAGGAAAAAAAGAGTATAAAGGAATAATTAGCTACTATTTAAAAAAACATTATACTATCACAGAAGAAGGAAATGTGAGAGAAGAGGAAATACTTGATAAGGTAGGAAGGGAAAAGAAGAAGAGACAGAGGTAAAGATAAAGTGATATTGAAGACAGGAAAAGGAAAGGAAGAAGGAGAAAAGGAAGGTCAACAAGTGTTTCTCTGAGTGGATTGCATAGTTTATCTGTGAGATGCTGAAAAGAATCTACGCCACTAGACACTTGTAAAAGGCCAACTATCATTGCCTGCCAGGAGTGGTCTCATGTACACCCAATGATCTAGAGATCTACAATAAACACCCAATGATCAAAGTTTACTTTAACTCTTATTAGCTATCCTAGTCACCATTCCTAGATACTTAAAGAATATATTTATTTGACATTGAATGCAAAAAGAAATTAAAGAATGGTTTAAATAGATGTTTACATTGATATAAATTTTAGCAAATCAATCAGGCTCACTCTGGGAGGAAGATAGAAATTGTGTGCTCCTAGAAAGCTCCTAGAAAGCATTTGAATATCATTTCTTTAAAACTCTATGCACTGAGAAGAGATATTCCTTGAGTACCACCCGGAAAGCTTACAAATTGTATTTCAGGCCCTGATTTATCACTGGGTGATAAATTTATTTATTTATTACCTGATTTATTGGGTGTTTTTCCAAGATAAAACAGTAAGAATCAAAGCTTATGAAAATTTTCAAACCTCTAATAATAAAAGAAATTAAACACCCTCGAGATTTCAATCAATAAATCTTGTGCAAGCAGAGACTTCTTATAACATCCACTGTTGTAGAGGATAAGAGGAAATGTGCATCCTCACAGAATAATGATTGGCAACATGAATAAGAAGCCTTAAGATGTGCCTATTTTATTATGATAATTCCATATCCAGGACCTTGACCTAAGGAAATTATCATGAATATGCTCAAAGTTTTAACTACATAAATGTCTGTTTCAATGCTATTATAGTAGTGAACAACAAGGGAAATGCCCAACTACTTAAAATTAAATAGTGGCATATTTACTGAATGGAATAATAATAATTTAAATGATATCAGAGAATGGAAATCAACATCAAAAATTAAAATATGTTAAGTGGAAAAATTCTTCTTAGAACCTATACATACAACTCTTCTGCCAGGTAGTTAACTTTAATATTTGAAGGAAGGAAATGGGAAGGAACAAGAGCTTCCCAGGTGATGCTAGTGGTATAGAATTCACCCTGCCAGTGGAGGAGACATAAGAGACATGAGTTTGACCCTGGATAGGAAAACTTCCTTGAAGGAGGGCATGGCAACACACTCGTATTCCTTCCTGGAGAATCCCATGGACAGAAGAGCCTGATGGATCACTGTTGATAGGGTCACAAAGAGTAGATTATGGCTGAAGCAACTTAGGATATGCACACATAGATATGAAACATGGCTGGCAAAGAAAGTGAGTCTCACCAGTTGCCTAAGTCCAACACTGGTTGTAAGGCTCAAAATAAAGACTTGTTTCTTTTTCTAAAATAAATGATAAGCTATGTTCTATAAATACATACTATCAAAGAAGAAATGATTAAGAATATTTAAATTACCTTACTTTATTGATGGAGAAGGCAATGGCAACCCACTCCAGCACTCTTGCCTGGAAAATCCCATAGACGGAGGAGCCTGGTAGGCTGCAATCCATGGGGTCTTGAAAAATCAGACACGGCTGAGAGACTTCACTTTCACTTTTCACTTTCATACATTGGAGAAGGAAATGGCAATCCACTCCAGTGTTCTTGCCTGGAGAATCCCAGGGACCTGGGAGCCTGGTGGGCTGCCGTCTATGGGGTCGCACAGAGTCGGACATGACTGAAGCAACTTAGCAGCAGCAACAGCAGCTTATTGATAAGGGAAAGAGAAAAATTTAATGAGTATTCAGTTTGCATACACGCCCATTAAGACTTTCTGATCATGGCTGATGTAAAGAAATTAAAATCAATCATGTTAAACCCCAATGAAGAAAACAAAATGTTGAGATGGTCAAAGCTCTGTAATCACAGACAATCATTCTTGAGAATGTCAATAGCCCATCTCCAAAAGTGGTATATTAGTCCTGGATCATTGATCTGGAACTTTGCAAAGGTAATTCTAATTGTTTATGTATTTTTATCCAAGAGAACAAAAACTTTCTCTCATCTACTTCCTAAAGGAAATTTATACATTCTTTCCCATAGGAATCAGGATTGGAATAATTGTATCCAGGATTTTCAACACATCTCACATATGTATGGAAAAAGAAATTATTATGAACTAAAAAGGCAAAACATTTTACATCTGTAAGACAAAGTGATTGAAAAGTGTATGTGTTAAAAAGGATGTTAAAGTCATGAAGAGCATGCATTTGTTGACCATAAACACAAACCACTAAATCTCAAAATACTAAATATGAGCAAAAAAAGAGATAGTTCTGGAACAACTTTACTAAACATATGGAATTCATTTCCCTCAATAAATTGTGTGAGGCAAAATTGGAATAATCCTAGAAGCAATTGGCTAGAGTTCTTTTGTTTATGGATTCCATATATTATGAAAAGAAGGTAGTAACGACAGTCTATGAAGACCATCAGAGCAGGAAATAGCCAAGCTCTTCCAAACATGTGTTCTCATGTCACTGACAGTTCCCAAATGGATTCTGTACAACGTCATTTATTGCATTTTACTTGCATTAGCACAGTGCCTGGTATAGAGCAAGTACTTAATATATATTCACTCAGTGACACCAAATAAAATCTATATATCCCAGTATCCTTCAAACCATCTTTTATCTTCAAACTGCTATGTCATTGCTCTTCAGTTCAGTTCAGTTCACTCAGTTGTGAGTCAGTTCTTCACATCAGGTGGCTGAAGTATTGGAGCCTCAGCTTCAGCATCAGTTCTTCCAATTTACTTAAAGTTGCCGTTATTTATATCTGTCATTTTAACACAAAAAACACTACTTAGCAAAGAATCTCATCATGCCACATCTCCTTCATCCAACAATTGTTTGATGAAATTTTGTTACTTTTTCAAAAGATCTATGAGAACTACAGGGGTGGCCACTCCCTGGATAAGATCATCCTTCAAGGGACAGTGAAAGTTGCTCAGTCATGTTCAACACTTTGTGATCCCATGGACTACAGTCCACGAAATTCTCCAGGCCAGAATACTGGAGTGGGTAGTCTTTCCCTTCTCCAAGGGATCTCCCCAAACCAGGGATTGAACCCAGGTCTTCTGCATTGTGGGTGGATCCCTTATGAGCTGAGCCACAAGGGAAGCCCAAGAATACTGGAGTGCATAACCTATCCCTTCTCCAAGGGATCTTCCTAATCGAGGAATTGAACCAGGGTCTCCTGCATTGCAGATGGGATTCTTTACCAACTGAGATATCAGGGAATCTGACTCAATGCAGGAGACCCCGGTTCAATTCCTGGGTTGGGAACATCCACTGGAGAAAGGAAAAGCTACCCCCTCCAGTATTCTGGCATGGAGAATTCCATGGACTGTATAGATCATGGGATTGCAAAGAGTCAGACATGACTGAGCAACTTTCACTTTCACGACAACTACAGAGTTGTGACTTGAATTCTATCTTGTCTTCTTGTCTTTGGAGAATAAAATTTGTGGAAAAATAAACCCTGCTTTCTTTCCTCTCTACCAAATTTTCTTATGCAGAGGCACCCAAAAACATCCCTTGCAAGTAGTAGTTCAAAATGCATGGCTACCTTTCAGGGTTGCCAAACTCTGTCAATAAAAGGAAATAGGCAAAATGCTATAAAATGCACTGTATGTGATGGCTCTGACAGATGTGTATGTAATAATTTACAAGATATTTCCCTCCTACCTGTTCCAACCTTCCCCTGAATCATAAGGAATGTGCCATGTATTTTAATCAGATTTCTTTACTAACCGTCTGGAACTTGCTATTGTAGCTGCAGAGAATAATGAGTCAAGATCTTCTCAAATTTCCAAGCTATCACTTCACATATCAATCAAAAATGAGTCTCAAGAGAAAGTGTATCCACAAAGGGATTCCCATAAGGATAACGGCTGATCTATCAATAGAAACCCTTCAGGCCAGAAAGGAATGGCAGGACATACTTAAAGCAATGAAAGAGAATATCCTACAACTTAGATTACTGTACCCAGCAAAGACCTCATTCAGATAAGAAGGAGAATTCAAACGCTTTACAGACAAGTGAAAGCTGAGAGAATTCAGCACCACCAAACCAGCTCTCCAACAAATGCTAAAGGATCTTCTCTAGACAGGAAACACAGAAAGGGTGTATAAACGTGAACCCAAAACAACAAAGTAAATGGCAATGGGACCATACCTATCAATAATTACCTTAAATGTAAATGGGTTGAATGTCCCAACCAAAAGACAAAGACTGGCTGAATGGACACAAAAACAAGACCCCTATATATGCTGTCTACAAGAGACCCACCTCAAAACAAGGGACACATACGGACTAAAAGTGAAGGGCTGGAAAAAAATATTTCATGCAAACAGAGACCAAAAGAAAGCAGGAGTAGCAATACTCATATCAGATAAAATAGGCTTTAAAATGAAGGCTGTGAAAAGAGACAAAGAAGATCACTACATAATCATCAAAGGATCAATCCAAGAAGAAGATGTAACAATTATAAATATATATGCACCCAACATAGGAGCACCACAATATGTACGGCAAATGCTAACGAGTATGAAAGAGGAAATTAATAGTAACACAATAATAGTGGGAGACTTTAATACCCCACTCATAACTATGGATAGATCAACTAAACAGAAAATTAACAAGGAAACACAAACCTTAAATAACACAATGGACCAGCTAGACCTAATTGATATCTATAGGACATTTCACCCCAAAACAATCAATTTCACCTTTTTCTCAAGTACACATGGAACCTTCTCCAGAATAGATCACATCCTGGGCCATAAATCTAGCCTTGGGAAATTCAAAAAATTGAAATCATTCTAGTCATCTTTTCTGACCACAGTGCAGTAAGTTTAGATCTCAATTACAGGGAAAAAATTATTAAAAATTCAAACATATGGAGGCTAAATAACACGCTTCTGAATAACCAACAAATGATAGAAGAAATCAAAAAAGAAATCAGGAGACAAGTGCTCAGGCCTGGTGCACTAGGAAGACCCAGAGGGATTGGGTGGAGAGGGAGGTGGGAGGGGGGATCTGGATGGGGAATACACGTAAATCCATGGCTGATTCATGTCAATGTATGACAAAAACCACTACAATATTGCAAAGTAATTAGACTACAACTAATAAAAATAAATGGGAAAAAAAAAAAACCTGGAAAAAAAAAGAAATCAAAATATGCATAGAAACAAATGAAAATGAAAACACAACAACCCAAAACCTATGGGACACTGTAAAAGCAGTGCTAAGGGGAAGGTTCATAGCATTACAGGCTTACATCAAGAAACAAGAAAAAAGCCAAATAAATAGCCTAACTCTACACCTAAAGCAACTAGAGAAGGAAGAAATGAAGAATGCGAGGGTTAGTAGGAGGAAAGAAATCTTAAAAATCAGGGCAGAAATAAATGCAAAAGAAACTAAAGAGACCATAGCAAAAATCAGCAAAGCTAAAAGCTGTTTTTTTGAAAAAATAAACAAAAATGACAAACCGTTAGCAAGACTCATTAAGAAACAAAGGGAGAAGAACCAAATTAACAAAATTAGAAATGAAAATGGAGAGATAACAACAGACAACTCTGAAATACAAAGGATCATAAGAGACTACTACCAGCAGCTCTATGCCAATAAAATGGACGACTTGGATGAAATGGACAAATTCTTAGAAAAGTATAACTTTCCAAAACTGAACCAGAAAGAAATAGAAGATCTTAACAGACCCATCACAAGCAAGGAAATCGAAACTGTAATCAGAAATCTTCCAGCAAACAAAAGCCCAGGACCAGATGGCTTCACAGCTCAATTCTACCAAAAGCTTAGAGAAGAGCTAACACTTATCTTACTCAAACTTCCAGAAAATTGCAGAAGGAGGTAAACTTCCAAACTCATTCTATGAGGTCACCATAACCCTAATTCCAAAACCAGACAAAGATGCCATAAAAAAAGAAAACTACAGGCCAATATCACTGATGAACATAGATGCAAAAATCCTTAACAAAATTCTAGCAAACAGAATCCAACAACATATTAAAAAAAAAATCATACATCATGACCAAGTGGGCTTTATCCCAGGAATGCAAAAATTCTTTAATATCCACAAAATAATCAATGTAATACACCACATTAACAAATTGAAAGATAAAAACCATATGATTATCTCAATAGATGCAGAAAAAGCCTTTGACAAGATTCAGCATTCATTTATGATTAAAACTCTCCAGAAAGCAGGAATAGAAGGAGCATACCTCAACATAGTAAAGGCTATATATGACAAACCCACAGCAAGCATTACCCTCAATGGTGAAAAATTGAAAGCATTTCCCTTAAAATCAGGAACAAGACAAGAGTGCCCACTCTCACCACTACTATTCAACATAGTTTTGGAAGTTTTAGCCACAGCAATCAGAGCATAAGAAGAAATAAAAGGAATCCAGTAGGAAAAGAAGAAGTGAAACTCTCGTTGTTTGCAGATGACATGATCCTCTACATAGAAAACCCTCAAGACTCTACCATAAAATTGCTAGAGCTAATCAACGAATATAGTAAAGTTGCAGGATATAAAATTAACACACAGAAATCCTTTGCATTCCTATACACTAACAATGAGAAAACAGAAAGAGAAATTAAGGAAACAATACCATCCACCATTGCAACAAAAAGAATAAAATGCTTAGGAGTATATCTACCTAAAGAAATAAAAGACCTATATGTAGAAAACTATAAAACACTGATGAAAGAAATCAAAGAGGACACAAACCGATGGAGAAATATACCATGTTCATGGATTGGAAGAATCAATATTGTCAAAATGACTATACTACCCAAAGCAATCTATAGATTTAATTCAATCCCTAACAAGGTACCAACGGTATTTTTCACAGAACTAGAACAAATAATTTCACAATTTGTATGGAAATACAAAAAACCTCAAATAGCCAAAGTAATCTTGAGAAAGAAGAATGGAACTGGAGGAATCAACTTGCCTGACTTCAGACTATACTACAAAGCCACAGTCATCAAGACAGTATGGTACTGGCACAAAGACAGAAATATAGATCAATGGAACAGAATGGAAAGCTCAGAGATAAATCCACGAACCTATGGACACCTTATCTTCGACAAGGAGGCAAGGATATACAGTGGAAAAAAGACAACCCCTTTAACAAGTGGTGCTGGGAAAACTGGTCAACCACTTGTAAAAGAATGAAACTAGAACACTTTCTAACACCATACACAAAAATAAACTCAAAATGGATTAAAGATCTAAATGTAAGACCAGAAACTATAAAACTCCTAGAGGAGAACATAGGCAAAACACTCTCTGACATGAATCACAGCAGGATCCTCTATGACCCACCTCCCAGAATCTTGGAAATAAAAGCAAAAATAAACAAATGGGACCTAATGAAACTTAAAAGCTTTTGCACAACAAAGGAAACTATAAACAAGGTGAAAAGACAGCCCTCAGATTGGGGAAAATAATAGCAAACAAAGCAACAGACAAAGGATTAATCTCAAAAATATACAAGCAACTCCTACAGCTCAATTCCAGAAAAACAAATGACCCAATCAAAAAATGGGCCAAACAACTAAACAGACATTTCTCCAAAGAAGACATACAGATGGCTAACAAACACATGAAAAGATGCTCAACATCACTCATTATCAGAGAAATGCAAATCAAAACCACAATGAGGTACCATTACACGCCAGTCAGGATATCTGCTATCCAAAAGTCTACAAGCAATAAGTGCTGGAGAGTGTATGGAGAAAAGGGAACCATCCTACACTGTTGGTGGGAATGCAAACTAGTACAGCCGCTATGGAGAACAGTCTGGAGATTCCTTAAAAAACTGGAAATAGAACTGCCATATGACCCAGCAATCCCACTTCTGGGCATACACACCGAGGAAATCAGATATGAAAGAGACACGTGCACCCCAATGTTCATCACAGCACTGTTTGTAATAGCCAGGACATGGAAGCAACCTCGATGTCCATCAGCAGACGAATAGATAAGCAAGCTGTGGTACATATACACCATGGAATATTACTCAGCCATTAAAAAGAATTCATTTGAATCAGTTCTAATGAGATGGATGAAACTGGAGCCCATTATACAGAGTGAAGTAAGCCAGAAAGATAACGACCAATACAGTATACTAACGCATATATATGGAATTTAGAATGATGGTAACGATAACCCTATACGCAAAACAGAAAAAGAGACACAGACGTACATAACAGACTTTTGGACTCTGTGGGAGAAGGCGAGGGTGGGATGTTTCAAGAGAACAGCATCGAAACATGTATATTATCACAGGTGAAACAGATCACCAGCCCAGGTTGGATGCATGAGACAAGTGCTCGGGGCTGGTGCACTGGGAAGACCCAGAGGGATCAGGTAGAGAGGGATGTGGGAGGGGGGATCGGGATGGGGAACACATGTAAATCCATGGCTGATTCATGTCAATGTATGGCAAAAACCACTACAATATTGTAAAATAATTTGCCTCCAACTAATAAAAATAAATGGAAAAGAAAAAAAAATAAAAATAAAGTTGATGTTTCTACAGAAAAAAAAAAAAAGTGTGTCTTAGAAGCCCAAACTTGCTGTTTCTGCATCATCCTAATCACTGCTGGGATATAGAGGGAGTTGAAGTCATTAGAGCTAAACACCACACAGGAGACAAAACTAATAAGTCAAAGCATAAATTTTACTTCCTAGAATGAAGATAAAGTAGAGGAAGACAAGATAAAATAGTCAGTGGGAGTTTGGAGAGAGTCAATTTATAGGCAGGTTGATAAGAAGTCCAAGGTCCCCAAGGAGGAAAGAGGGATCTGGGGCTCTTGAAGAGGCGATAGGGGTCTGGAATTCTCAAGGAGGAGAAAAGAACAAACTTTCTTTTTTCTGCATTGCTTTGTCTTGGTCAATATAACATGTATCTTACTTTGTTTATCCTTAACAAGAACCTTCTGACTAATCTTGTTATCTTAAAACCTGTATTGCGGGAGTGGGTCTGGTAAGACCTTTCTATTGTTAGTTCTAATCTTGTTCATTTAAGATGTATGTTGTGGGAACAGGTCTGGTGAAAGAATATAAGACCTTGATAAGACTAGTGAGTGTAGGCAGTCTCTGTCCCCTCCTGATGTGTATGTCAGAAGCTTTCTCTGTCCCTTTTTGTACCTTAATAAAAATCCTGCTATACAAAAGCTCTCGAGTGATCAAGCCTGGTCCCTGGTCCCAAGGCTAAATCTTCTTCTTCGGAGATCACGAATCCAACATCGTTCAACATAAGCTCTCTGTTTGATGTTTAGTCAGGAAACGAAAGCACATGCCCTGTGACAACCTAGAGGGGTGGGGTAGGGAGAGGGAGGTGAGAGGGGAGATCAGGAGGGAGGGGACACATGTATACCTATGGCTGATTCATGTTGAGGTATGCGAAAGACCATCACAATGTTGCAAATTAATTATCCTCCAATTAAAATTAACAAAAATTTTTTAAAAATTTAAAGGATGGAAAAATATTTTCTCTCAATGATTCTCATAGACAGTATCTTTTTATTTTGAAAAAGTTCACATCCATACAAAATTGAAAGAATAGTACAACACACACTGGTATATCATTTACCTATATAAACCCACTGATGGTAAGCTTGTTTCATCTGCTTCATCTCTCTCTATGTTGCTGTTCAGTAACTCTGTCATGTCTGACTCTTTGTGACCCCATGGACTACAACATGCCAGACTTCCCTGTCCTTCGCTATCTTCCAGAGTTGGCTCAAACTCATGTTCATTGAGTCGGTGATGCCATCCAACCATCTCATCCTCTGTTGCCACCTTCTCCTTTCACATTCAATTTTTCCCAGCATCAGAGTCTTCCAGTGAGCCAGCTCTTTGCATCAGGTGGCCAAAGTATTTGAGTTTCAGCCTCAGTATCAGTCCTTCCAATGAATATTCAGGGTTGATTTCCTTTACGATGAACTGGTTTGACCTCCTTGATGTCCAAGGGACTCTCAGAAGTCTTGTCCAACACCGCTTCTCTACATCAGTTCAGTTCAGTCGCTCAGTCGTGTCCGACTCTTTGTGACCCCGTGAATCACAGCACACCAGGCCTTCCTGTCCATCACCAACTCCCAGAGTTTACTCAAACTCATGCCCATAGAGTCGGTGATGTCATCAGCCATCTCATCCTCTGTCGTCCCCTTCTTCTCCTGCCCCCAATCCCTCCCAGCATCACGGTCTTTTCCAGTGAGTCCACTCTTCACATGAGGTGGCCAAAGTATTGAAGTTTCAGTTTCAGCATCAGTTCTTCCAATGAACACCCAGGACTGATCTCCTTTAGGATGGACTGGTTAGATGTCCTTGCAGGCCAAGGGACTCTCAAGAGTCTTCTCCAGCACCACAGTTCAAAAGCATTAACTCTTTGGCGCTCAGCTTTCTTCACCGTCCAACTCTCACACCCACACATGACCACTGGAAAAATCATAGCTTTGACTAGACGGACCGTTGTTGGCAAAGTAATGTCTCTGATTTTTAATATGCTATCTAGGTTGGCCATCACTTTCCTTCCAAGAAGTAAGTGTCTTCTAATTTCGTGGCTGCAATCACCATCTGCAGTGATTTTGGAGTGCCCAAAAATAAAGTCTGACACTGTTTCCACTGTTTCCCTATCTATTTGCCATGAAGTGATGGGACCAGATGCCATGATCTTTGTTTTCTGAATGTTGAGCTTTAAGCCAACTTTTTCACTCTCCTCTTTCACTTTCATCAAGAAGCTTTTTAGTTCCTGTTCACTTTCTGCCATAAGGGTGGTGTCATCTGCATATCTGAGGTTATTGATATTTCTCCTGGCAATCCTGATTCCAGCTTGTGCTTCTTCCAGCCCAGAGTTTCTCATGATGTACTCTGCATAGAAGTTAAATAAAGCAGGGTGACAATATAGAGCCTTGACATACTCCTTTTCCTCTTTGGAACCAGTCTGTTGTTCCATGTCCAGTTCTAACTGTTGCTTCCTGACCTGCATATAGGTTTCTCAAGAGGCAGGTCAGGTGGTCTGGTATTCCTATTTCTTTCAGAATTTTCCACAGTTTATTGTGATCCATACAGTCAAAGGCTTTGGCATAGTCAATAAAGCAGAAATAGATGTTTTTTTCTGGAACTCTCTTGCTTTTTCAATGATCCAGTGGATGTTGGCAAGTTGATCTATGGTTCCTCTGCCTTTTCTAAAACCAGCTTGAACACCTGGAAGTTCACAGTTCAATATCTAAGCCATAGTCAAATGGCCCCACTTGTCCCTAATATGTTCTTAGTAGCTTTTTTAAACATTCAGGATATGGTCAGATCTACATATTTGAATGCCATATGTACATTTCATCTTCCATTGTCTCCCACAGACCTTTATGACACTAAATCTTTTGGTGAATCCAGGCCAATTGTTCTACAGAATATTCCACTTTCTGAATTTGTTTGTTTCCTCAATGGATATGAATAAAACATTTCTGTCAAGAATTCCACTTAGGTGATGCTGAGTAATCACCTACTGCATCACACCTGAAGGCACCAATTTTAGGCTTGGCCATTGATGCAGGGCTGAGCTCCACCGTTTTATACAGCAGTTGCTGCCAGATCTTTCCACTGTTAAAGGCACGTGTTGTCACATTGGAATTAACAAGTGATATGTGGTGTGACACTTTGAAACCATGTTAATACTCTGTCACTCAATAACCTAAAATCTAATTGGCATTTAGAGATGTTCCTTGATTAAATTATTTTACTAGGAAATTTACGAAACAGAAAAATTTCTAATTCTGTCATTCCTTCTGCACTTATTACCTGACATACTGTGATCCTTTCATGGATCACAGCCTTATCATGTTGAAGGGGTTTGCATAATTCAGTGAAGCTATAAGCTTTGCCATGCAGGGCCACCCAAGATGGAAGAATCATAGTGAAGAGTTATGACAAAATGTGGTCCACTGGAGGTAGAAATGGCAACCCACTCCAGTATTCTTGCCAAGAGACCTCAGGGACAGTATGAAAAGACAGAGCGATATGATACCATATGATGAACGTTCCAAGTTAGAAGGTATCCAATATGCTACTGGGATGAATGGAAGTGGCTGGGTCAAAGCAGAAATGACACTCAGTTCTGGATGAGTCTAGTGAAAGTCCAGTGCTATAAAGAACAATATTGCATATGAAGTGGGAATGTTAGTTTCATGAACCAAGGTAAATCGGAAGTGGTCAAGAAAGAGAAGGCAAAATTGAACATCAACATCTTCAGAATCAGTGAACTGAAATGGACAGGAATAAGTGAATTTAATTCAGATGATCATTAAATCTACTACTATGGGCAAGAATCCCTTAGAAGAAATGGGGTAGCCCTCATCGTCAACAGAAGATTCAGAAATGCAATTCTGAATGCAATATTGAGTGCAATCTCAAAAATGATAATATGATCTCTGTTCCTTTCCAAGGCAAACCATTCAATATCACAATAATTCAAGTCTATGCCTGAGCCACTAATGCCAAAGAAGCTAAAGTTGAACAGATCTATGAAGACTACAAGACCTCATGGACCTATATATATATATATGTATATATATATATATATATATATATATATATGACATTCTTTTCATCATTGGGGATTGGAATGAAAAAGTAAGAAGTCAAGAGATACCTGGAGTAACAGGCAAATTTGGCCTTGGAGTACAAAACGAAGCAGGGTAAAGGTTGCTGAGTTTTGTCAGAGAACATACTAGTCATAGCAAACATTCTTTTCCAACAACCCAAGAGATGACTTGACACATGAAAACTACCAGGTGGTCAATACTAAAATCAGACTCACTATGTTTTTTGCAGCCTAAGGGGGAGAAGCTCTATACAGTCAGCAAAACCAAGACTTAGAGTTGATTATGGCTCAGATCATGACCTCCTTATTGCTAAATATAGGCTTAAATTGAAGACACTAGGGAAAACCACTAGGTCATACAGGTATGACCTAAATCATATCCCTTGTGATTATACAGTAGAGGTGATGAATAAATTCAAGGGATTAGATCTGATAGACAGGATCCCTGAAGAACTATGAGCAGAGGTTTATAATAATGTACAGGAGGCAGTGACCAAAACCAACCCAAAGAAAAAGAAATGCAAGAAGCTAAGTGGTTGTCTGAGGAGGCTTCAAATAGCTGAGGAAAGAAGAAAAGCACAAGGCAAGAGGGAAAGGGACATATATAACCAACTGAATGCAGAGTTCCAGAGAATAGCAAGGTGAGATCAGAAGACTTCTTAAAAGAACAGTGAAAAAAAATTGAGGAAAACAATAGAATGGGAGAGATGAGACAAGAAAGAAGAAAATTGGAGATATCAGGGAAAATTTCACACAAGCATGGACAAAATAAAGGACGGAAATGTTAAGAATCTAATAGAATTAAAAAAGATTAAGAAGAGGTGTCAAGAATACACAGAAGAACTACACAAGAAAGTCTTAACCTAAATAACCATGATGGTGTAGTCACTCACCTAGAGCCAGACACCCTGGAGTGTGAAGTTAAGTGGAGGAAGCATTCCTATGAAGAAATATTGTGGCAGTGACAGAATTCTAGCTGAATAATTTTTTTAAAAAGATACCATTAAATGCTGTAGTCAATATGTCAGAAAATTTTGAAAACTCATCAGTGGTCACAGGACTGGAAAAGGTGAATTTTCATTCCAATCCCAAAGAAGGACAATCCCAAAGAATGTCCCAACTACCATACATTTGTGGTCATTTCATAAGTTATCAAAGTTATGCTCAAAATCCTTCAAGCTAGGCTTCATCAGTACCTGAACCAGGAATTTTCACATGTACAAGCTTGGTTTCGAAAAGGCAGAGGAAACAGAGATCAAATTACCAGCATTCATTGAATCATGGAGAAAGTAGGAGTTCCAGAAAAACATCTACTTCTGCTTCATTGACTATGCTAAAGCCTTTGACTGTGTGGATCACAACAAAATATGGAAAATTCTTAGAGAGATGGGAGTACCTGACCACCTTATCTGTCTCCTGAGAAACCTGTATGCAGGTCAAGAAGAACAGTTAGAACTGGACAAGAAACAAGGAATTGGTTCAAAATTAGGTAAGGAGTACGTCAAGGCTGTATATTGTCACCTGACTTATTTAAATTATATGCAGAGTACATCATGAGAAATTCTGGGCTGGATGAATCACAAGCTGGAATCAAGATTGCCAGGAGAAGTATCAACAACTTCAGATATGCAGATGATACCACTCTAATGGCAAAAAGTGAAGAGGAACTGAAGAGCCTCTTTATGAGGGTGAAAGAGAAGAGTGAAAATGTTGGCTTAAAACTCAACGTAAAAAAGAGTAAGTTCATTGGGGCCAGTCTCAATCACTTCATGGCAAATAGATGGAGAAACAATGGAAGCAGTGACAGATTTTATTTCTTGGGCTCCAAAATCACTGCCAATGGTGACTACAGCCATGAAATTAAAAGATGCTTGCTCTTTGGAAGAAAAGTTATGACAAACCTAGACAGTGTATTAAATAGCAAAGACATCACTTTGCTGACAAAGTGTAGCCAAAGCTATGGTTCTTCCAGTAGTCTTGTATGAATGTGTGTGTTGGATCATAAAGAAGGCTGATCACCAAAGAAATGATGCTTTCATATTGTGGTGCTGGAGAAGACTCTTGAGTGTCCCTTGGACTGCAGAGATCAATGAAGTCAACCCTAAAGGAAATCAACCTTGAATATTCATTGGAAGGACTGGTGCTGAAGCTGAAACTCCAAGAGCGCTCTAAGAGCCAACTCATTAGAAAAGACCCTAATGCTGGGAAAGGTTGAGGGCAAAAGGAGAAGGGGGTTCCAGGGGATGAGATGGTTAGATAGCATGACTGACTCAATGGACATGAATTTAAGCAAACTCTGGGAGACAGTGGAGGACAGAGGAGCATGGTATGTTGCAGTCCATGAGGCTGCAAAGAGTAAGACAACTTAGTGACTGAACATCAACATCAAAAATACAGATTTATAGAAGAGCTTTTATTTTCTTCTCTCTTTCTCCCTCTTTTTCTCCCTTTCTTTCTAATATCATTATGGAATCAAGGAGTTTTCATATTTGCTATCCTTTATTATCCATCAGAGGGCAAACAGAATGGAAACCACAATTATAGAAAACTAATCAAGCTGATCTCTTGGATCACAGTCTTATCTAAGTCAATGAAATTATTAGCCATGCCCTGTAGGGTCACCCAAGACAGACAGGTCATGGTGGAGAATTATGACACAATGTGGTCCACTGGAGAAAGAAATGGCAAACCACTTCGTATTCTTGCTTGGGGGAACCCCATGAACTGTATTAAAAGGCAAAAAGATATGACACTGAAAGATGAGCTCACAAGTAGTTGGTGCCCAATAAGCTACTGGAGAAGAGCAGAGAAATAGCTCCAGAAAGAATGAAGAGGCTGAGCAAAAGTGAAAACAACACCCAGTTGTGGATGTGACTTCTGATAGAAGTAAAGTCCAATGCTGTAAAGAACAATATTGCATAGGAACCTGGAATGTTAGGTCCACAAATCAAAGGTAAATTGAAAATGGTCAAACAGCAGATGGCAAGAGTGGATATTGACATTTCAGAAATCAGTGGACTAAAATGGACAGGGACAAATTTAATTCAGATGACCACTATTTCTACAACTATGGTCAAGAATCACTTAGAAGAAATGGAATAATGCTCAGAGTCAACAAAAGAGTTTGAAATGCAGTACTTGGGTGCAATCTCAAAAACAACAGAATGATCTCTGTTCATTTCCAAGGCAAACTATTCAATATCACAATAATACAAGTCTATGCCCCAACCACTAATGCTGAAGAAGCTGAAGTTGAACAGTTCTATGAAGACCTACAAGACTTTATTGAAATAACACACACACAAAAAAAAAAGTCCATTTCATCACAGGGAACTGAAATGCAAAAGTAGGAAGTCAAGAGATACCTGGAATAATAGGCAACTTTGGCCTTGGAGTACAGAATGAAACAAGGCACATGCTAACAGAGTTTTGCCAAGAGAAGGCACTGGTCATAGCAAACACCCTCTTCCAATAACATATGAGACAACTCTACAGATGGACATCACCAAATGGTCAATACCAAAATCAGATTGATTATACTCTTTGTAGCCAAAGATGGAGAAGCTCTATACAGTCAGCGAAAACAAGACCTGGAGCTTACTGTGGCTCACATCATGAACTCCCTGTTTCAAAATTCAGACTTAAATTGAAGAAAATAGGGAAAACTGCTAGACCATTCAGGTATGACCTAAATCAACACTCTTATGATTATACAGTAGAAGTGACAAATAGATTCAAGGGATTAGATCTCATAGATAGAATGTTTGAAGAACTATGGATGGAGGTTCATAACATTAGACAGGATGTGGTGGTCAAAGCCAGCCCCAAGAAGAAGAAATGTGAAGATGCTTACTTTGAGGCACTAGTCTGCCATTTTCTCAGTCTGCTGGCTCCCCAATTAAAATCTCTTTGTTGCTTCAGCACATCGTTTCTCAGATTCATTGGCCTATCATGCAGTGAGAAGAGCAAGCTTGAACTTGGTAACAATTCTCTACTTTCAGGTTTTACTTATGGAACTGCAAGAATGGACTAAAAAGGCAACTGTAATTGAAGGACCAAAAGCCAGAGGCAGGAGACTTAACTCCAGAACTTTAGAATATCAGAGAACTCCAGACTCCAGGGAACATTAATAGACAAGAGCGCACCCAAAGTCTCCACACCTACACTGAAACCAAGCTTCATCCAAGAGTCAACAAGATCCAGTGAAAGACACACCACAATAATTCTCCAGCAAAGCAGGAACACAACCCTGATCATTAAAAAATGGGCTGTCGAAAGTCATGCTAGACCCATAGAAACCCCAAAACTCACTACTGGACACTTCATTGCACTCCAGACAGAAGAGATCCAGTTCCACACACCAGAACACAGACACAAGGTCCCCCAACCAGGAAACCTTGACAAGCCAGCAGTCCAATCCCACATAGAGGAAGAAGACTCTACAATTAAGAGGAACCACAAACTTCTAGACTGCAGAAAGGGCACTCCAAACACAGTAATCAAACAAATGAAAAGGCAAAGAAATATTCAACAGGTGAAGGGGCATGATAAAAACCCACCAAACCAAACAGAAGAGAAGGAGATAGGGAGCCTACCTGAAAAAGAATTCAGAATGATGATAACGAAATGATCTAAAATCTTAAAAAACAAAATGGAGCTGGAGATAAATAGACTAGAGACAAGAATTGAAAAGATGCAAGAAATGTTTAACAAAGACCTAGAAGAAATAAAGAAGAATCAATCAATAATGAATAATGTAATAACTGAGATGAAAAGCTGGAGGGAACCAACAGTAGATAAACTGAAGCAGAAGAGAGGATAAGTGAGATGGAAGATAGAATGGTGGAGATAAATGAAGTAGAGATGAAAAAAGAAATAATTAAAAGAAATGAAGACAACCTCAGAATCCTCTGGGACAATGTTAAATGCCCCAACATTCGAATCATAAGTGTCCCAGAAGAAGAAGATAAAAAGAAAGGGCATGAGAAAATAGTTGAAGAGATAATAGTTGAAAACTTCCCTAATATGAGGGAGGAAATAGCCACTCAAGTCCAAAAACCCAGAGAGTCCCAAACAGGAAAAACTCAAGGTAATACACCCCTAGACACATATTAATCAAACTAACAAAGATCAAACACAAAGAGCAAATATTAAAAGCAGCAAGGGAAAAACAACAAATAACACACAAGAGGATCACCATAAGGATAACAGCTGACCTTTCAATAGAAACTCTTCAGGCCAGAAGGGAATGACAGGGCATACTTATAGTGATAAAAGAAAAAAACCTATAACCAAGATTACTCTATCCAACAAAGATCTTGTTTAGATATGAAGGAGAAATCAAAAACTTTACAGACAAGCAAACCTGAGAGAATTCAGCACCACTAAACCAGCTCTTCAACAAATGCTAAAGGATCTTCTCTAGACAGGCAACACAGTAACGGCTTATAAAAACAAACCCAAAACAACAAAGTAAATGGTAACTAGATCCATACTTATCAATAATTACCTTAAAAGTAAATGGGCTAAATGCTCCAGCAAAAAGACAAAGACTGGCCAAATGGATACAAAAACACTACCCCTATACATGCTGTCTACAAGATACCCACCTCAAACCTAGGGACACATACAGATTGAAACTGAAGGGCTGCAAAAATATATTTCATTCAAATGGGAACCAAAAGAAAGCAGGAGTAACAATACTCATATGAGATAAAATAGACTATGAAATAAAAATTATGATAAGAGATGAAGAAGGACACTACATAAAGATCAAAGGATCAATCCAAAGAAGATATAAAAATTATAAACATTTATATACCCAACATAGGAGCACCTCAATATGTAAGGCAAACGCTAACAAGCATGAATAGTAATACAATAATAGTGGGGGACCTTAATACCCCCACTCACACCTATGGATAAATCAACCAAACAGAAAATTAGCAAGGAAACACAGCTCTAAAAGATATGGACCAGTTAAAGTTAATTGATATCTATAGGACATTTCACCCCAAAACAATGGAATTCACATTTTTCTCAAGTGCACAGGAACATTATCCATTATAGATCACATCCTGGATGATAAATCTAGCCTTGGTAAATTCAGAAAAATTGAAATCATTTCAAACATCTTTTCCAATCACAATGCAGTAAGATTAGATGTCAACTACAGGGGGAAAAAAGCTATTAAAAACACAAACATATGGAGGCTAAAAAACATGCTTGATCATGGAAGAAATCAAAAAGAAAATCAAAATATGCATAGAAAAAAATGAAAATGAAAACCCAATAACCAAAATTCTATGGGATTTAGTAGAAGCAGTGCTAAGAGGAAGATTCATAGCAATGCAAGCCTACCTCAAGAAACAAGAGAAATATCAAATAAACAACCTAACTTTATATCTAAAGCAACTAGAAAAAGAAGAATAGAAGAACCCCAAAGTAAGCAGAAGGAAAGAACTTATAAAAATCAGAGAAGAAATAAACGAAAAAGAAATGAAAGGAACTATAGCAAAATAAAAAAATAAAAACTGGTTCTTTGAGAAGAAAAAATAGACAAACCATTAGCCAGACTCATCAAGAAAAAAAGGGAGAAGAATCAAAGCAATAAAATTAGAAATGGAGATGGAGAAATCACAACAGACAACACAGAAATACAGAAGATCTTAAGAGACTACTATCAGCAACTATATGCCAATAAAATGGACAAACTGAAAAAAATTGACAAATTCTTAGAAAAGTATAACCTTCCAAAACTGAACCAGTAAGAAACAGAAAATCTTAACAGACCCATCACAAGTACAGAAATTGAAGTTGTAATAAAAAATAACCAAAAATATTCCAACAAACAAAAGCCCAGGACCAGAAGGCATCACAGGTGAATTCTACCAAAAATTTAGAGAAGAGCTAACACCTATTCTAGTCAAACTCTTCTAGAAAATTTCAGAAGAAGCCAACCCAAAAACTCACTCTGTGAGGCCACCACCACCCTAATACAAAAAACTTACAAAGATGTCACAAGAAAAGCAAACTACCAGCCAATATTACTGAGGAATATCCTCAACAAAATTCTCATCAAAATTTCCCAGCAAATATCCTTAACAGAATTCTAAAAAGCAGAATCCAACAACATATTGAAAAGATCATACATCATGACCAATTGGGCTTTATTCCAGGGATGCAAGGATTCTTTAATATTTGCAAATCAATCAATGTGATGCACCATATTAACAAACTGAAAGGTAAAACCATATTATTATCCCAATAAATGCAGAGAAAGTGTTTGGCAAAATTCAACACCCATTTATGATAAAACTCTCCAGAAAGCAGGCATAGAAGGACCATACCTCAACATAATAAAAGCCATATACGACAAACCCACAGCAAACATTATCCTCAACAGTGAAAAATTGAAGAATTACCTATAAAATCAGAAGCAAGGCAAGGATGCCCACTCTCACCACTGCTATTCCACATAGTTTTGAAAGTCCTAGCCACAGCAATCAGAGAATAAAAAGAAATAAAAGGAATCCAGATTGGAAAAGAAGTAAAACTCTCACTGTTTGTGGATGACATGATCCTTGAGAGTTTACAGTGATCAGTGTTGGATTCATGATCTCCAGAGAAGATTTAGCTTCAGGACCAGGGACCAGGCTTGATCATTCAAGAGCTTTTGTGTAGCAGAGTTTTATTAAAGTATAAAAAAGAACAGAGAAAATCTTCTGACATAGACATCCAAAGGGGGACAGAGAGTTCCCCATTCTCTAGTCTAAGAAAGGGAATTATACACTTTGTTTATTATTTATTACAATAAATCAAAAGAATGTCTCAAGGTTGTAAAAGTTTTACCAGACCCACTCCCACAATTTACATTTTAAGATAACAGGATTAGAACTTAACAATGGAAAGATCTTACCAGACCCACTCCCAGAATATACATTCTAAGATATCAGGATTAGTCAGAAGGTTTTCAGGAAGGAGAAATTGTCCTCAAACAGGATACAATGCTTTATATAATCCTTAGAACAGAGTTTAAACTAAGTTGTTTGTTGTGTAATCATCAGTTTACCAAAATTTATGTAACTAAGACTAAGGAATGTAAATGGGGGAAAAAAGATATTTGTCCTTTCCTCCACCTTGAGAATTCCAGACTTCTATCTCCTCTTCAAGAACCCCAGACCCCCTTCTCTTCCTCTGGGACCCCAGACTTCTTATCAACCTGCCTAGGAATTGATTCTGTCATCCTCTACATAGAAAACCCTAAAGACTCCACCAGAAAATTACTAGAGCTTATCAATGAATATAGTAAATTTTCAGGATATAAAATTAATACACAGATATAACTTGCAATTCTATACACTAACAGTGAGAAAACAGAAAGAGCAAACTATCCCATTCAGCATTAAAATGAAAAGAATCAAACACCTAGGAATAAATATACCCAATGAAACAAAAGACCCTTATATAGAAAACTATAAAACACTGATGAAATCAAACTGACACAAATAGATGGAGAAATATACCATGTTTGTGGATTGGAAGAATCAATATAATGAACATGAGTATACTAGACAAAGCAATCTATAGATTCAATGTAATCCCTATCAAGCTACCAATGGTATTTTTCACAGAACTAGAACAAATAATTTCAAAATTTGTATGGAAATACAAAAAAAAAAAAAAAAACCCCTCGATTAGCCAAAGTAATCTTGAGAAAGAAGAATGGAAATGGAAGAATCAACCTGCCTGACTTCAGACTATACTACAAAGCTACAGTCATCAAGACAGTATGGTACTCGCACAAAGACAGATACATAGATCAATGGAACAAAATAGAAAGCCCAAAGATAAATCCATGCTTCTATGGACACCTCATCTTTGAAAAAGGAGGCAAAAATATACAATGGAGAATAGACTATCTCTTTAACAAGTGGTGCTGGGTAAACTGGTCAACCACATGCTAAAAGAATGGAACTAGAACACTTTCTAACACCATACACAAAAATAAACTCAGAATGGATTAAAGATCTAGATGTAAGACTAGAAACTGTAAAACTTTTATAGGAAAACATAGGCAGAACACTCTCTGGCATAAATTACAGCAAGATCCTCTATGATCCACCTCCCAGAGCAATGGAAATAAAAAGAAAAATAAACAAATGGGACCTAATTAAAGCTTTTGCACAATGAAGCAAACTATAAGCAAGGTGAAAAGGTAGCCTTAGGAATGGGAGAAAATAAGAGTGAATGAAGCAACTGACAAAGAATCTCCAAAATATACAAGCAACACATGCAGCTCAACACCAGAAAAATAAATGACCCAATCAAGAAGTTGGCCAAAGAACTTGGTGATCATTTTACAATACATACAAGGGTGGAGTCACTGTGTCATCTACGCAAAGCTAATATAATGCTAGAAGTTACTTATGCCTTAATAATAATGTGAATCAGTGAATTTGTATCAGATCAGTTCAGATCAGTTCAGTTCAGTCACTCAGTCATGTCCGACTCCTTGCAACCCCATGGACTGCAGGACACCAGGCTTCCCTGTCCATCACAAACTCCCAGAGCTTGCTCAAACTCATGTCCATCAATTCAGTGATGCCTTCGAGCCATCTCACCCTCTGTCATCCCCTTATCCTCCTGCCTTCAATCTTTCCCAGCATGAGGGTCTTTTCCAATGAATCAGTTCTTCACATTGGGTAGCCAAAGTATTGGAACTTCAGCTTTAGCATCAGTCTTTCAAATTAATATTCAGGACTGATTTGCTAAGATTGACTAGTTTGATCTCCTTGCAGTCCAAGCGACTCTCAAGAGTCTTCTCCAAGAACACAGTTCAAAAGCATCAATTCTTCAGCGCTCAGCTTTCTTTATAGTCCAACTTTCACATCCATACATGACTACTGGAAAAACCATAGCTTTGACTAGATGGACACTTTTTAGCAAAATAATGTCACTGCTTTTTAATATACTGTCTAGGTTGGTCATAGATTTTCTTCCGAGGACCAAGCATCTTTTAATTTCATGGCTGCAGTCACCATCTGCAGTGATTTTGGAGCCCCCCAAAATAAAGTCTGTCAATGTTTCCATTGTTTCCCCATCTATTTGCCATGAAGTTATGGGACAGGATGCCATGATCGTAGTTTCCTGAATGTTGTGTTTTAAGCCAACTTTTTCACTCTCCTCTTTCACTTTCATCAAGAAGATCTTTAGTTTTTCTTCACTGTCTCCCATAAGGGTAGTGTCATCTGTGTATCTGAGTATCTAGAATGCCCAGTTGTGGATGTGACTGGTGATGAAAGTAAAGTCTGATGCTTTAAGTCCAATATTGCATTGGAACCTGGAATGTTAGGTCCATTAATCATGGTAAATTGTATCAAATATTGACACAGGTTATGTGAATTGTATTTTGACACTAACTTTATTGTCCAAATTCTATTTTGCTTAAGCTCTTTAAGAAATTAATTTGTCTTCTTGGAGTTTACAATGACATATATGAGGTAAAGTGCATCAGCCCTTAAGTGAACTATCTTCTGAATGTAATTTTCAAATGTAAAGTAAGTGTAAGTCACACTTACTTTTTATACTTACAAAGTATGTGTAAGTCACACTTACGTCAGCCTTTCTTTGTCTTGTTACTGCCCTAGCTTAGGTGTTTAGTTCCTCTCACTTGGACTTCAACATAACATGATAGGATGTCCTTATTTTTAGAATTCACATGTTGAAGTACTTGACAGTGAAGAGGCAAGATGCATGAAACATACCTTCAAATAGTCAGGAGGGAAAACTACAGAAAGCAAGTATGGAAAAATGTTAAGAATTGAACATAGAGGCTGCATATACAGGTTTTCATTGTGCTTATCTTTAAGCTTTTCTGTGCTTGAAAATTTTACAGCAAAATAAGGAAAAATAACTCCTTAATGGATTCAACCTACTCATCCTCTAAGTCTTTGCAAAGCAACTATAATTGTCTTCTTTAAACCTAATGATAATGTCACTCTCTTGTTTAGAAGACTTCAGGAACTCCAAAATCACCTCGTAGCATTGAAGACACTGTTTATTAATAACACTGATGATAAATATGGGCCCTGTGGTCGGACCACTTAGGCTCAAGTCCTAGAGTCCTTGTTATCTTGTGAAATGGACACATTTCTTAACCTCTCTGTGCCTCAAATTCCACATATGTGAAAAGAAAAGTGAAGTCACTCAGTCGTGTCTGACTCTTTGCAACCCCATGGACTGTAGCCTACCAGGCTCTTCCATCCATGGAATTTTCCAAGCAAGAGTACTGGAGTGGGTTGCCATTTCCTTCTCCAATATATGAAAAGAAGATAAATAATATCAGCACCTACCCCCACAAAGTGTCATAAGGATTAAATGGGCAAATACATGTAGCTCATAAAAGACTGTGTGTCTAGCACATAGTTACATATCACTGGTACTTTTATGTAGGTTTAAGTTACTTCCTTTCATAATATTATTTTTAAAGGGTCCTTTGGTTACAAGCCTTTAGAAAAATGCCAGATTAAATTAAGTAAACAAGAATCTTGACTGTATGGATTCTAATTACAATTAAATATTTTAATGTCTCTAATGAATCTTCAGATATGTAAATCTCACATTCAGTGCATCTCCTTGGACAAGTACATTGCAATGTGACTTAGGGAACTGCCAAAGTAGGAAACAAAATCTCAGTTCCTTCACTTGTTTTTGAAGGGCTTCCAGGACAAAGCTCTACCCACCTGTCAGCCTCTCAGTCTTCCACTTTCACTTACTTTGCTCTTCAGCCAAACTTCAATCCCTGCTACATCCCAGTGTGCCATTCATTTCCCCAAGAGTGCTTTCCTGTCTGCCTGCAGAAATTTTTTTCCCATCTCCACCCATCAAAGCCAGCTCATGTGGAGTTGCCTTTACAAAGACCACCCAGAAGCTCCCAGGTAAAATTAATTTTCTATCCTTACTCCCACTGCATATTTTGTTTGTTGTTGTTTAGTTGTGAAGCTATTTTCAACCCTTTTGCAACCCCAGGGACTGTAGCCTGCCAGGCTCCTCTGTTCATGGGATTTCCCAGACAAGAATACTAGAGTGGGTTGCCATTTCCTTCTCCAGGGGATCTTCCTGACCCAGGGATAACACCCACATTTCTTGCATTGGCAGGTGAATAATCTACCACTGAGCCACCAGAGAAAACTGAGTATTTTGTTCAAAATAGTGTAAAATTCTATGAAAATAAATGACATTTTATCATATATTATGGGTTTTTACTTTTATTTTTATGAAAAATTGTATTGGAATTATCTGTAATTGTGTAAGACGAGAAGCACATTCAAGATATAGAGGAAAACACTTGTTCACCACCGATTTTAATCTCTTCCCTCAAAGAATTTTTTAATCCTTTGTGACACACACTGGTAGTAGTATATTCTGAACTGAACATGTCTGTGTCCATACAAAGCTACACATTGCTAGAGGGTCACATTGAATCTGGTCATTTTCTACATCTCTCATAATACCTAATAGAGTTCAATCAGTTCAGCTCAGTTCAGTCGCTCAGTTGTGTCTGACTCCTTGTGACCCCATGGGCTATAGCCGGCCAGGTCTCCCTGTTCATCATCAACTCCCAGAGCTTGCTCAAACTCATGTCCATTGAGTCGGTGATGCCATCCAACCATTTCATTCTCTGTTGTCCCCTTCTCCTCCTGCCTTCAATATTTCCCAGCATCAAGGTCTTTCCAATAAATGCCATGTATGCTACATAAACATGTGGAACATTATTGACTATACAAAATCTGTACTCACACACTTTGATTCAGAATAGAAACAAGAAGAGAAAGAATAACTTTTAAAGTAATAGCTTTTTTGGAGAGGTGGGCAAAATGGCAAAGTAGGAAGACCCTGACCTCACATCTTCCTTCTGTCACACTAAAAAAATAATTACAACTATTTGCAGAGCAACTACCAATCAGAATGGTCTGAAAACTAATCATAGAAAAGATTTTCTGCAACAAAATATATGAAGAAGGAACTACACTGAAATAAGTTGGAGGGGCAGAGTCCCAGTCTAGTCTAGACCCATATCCCTGGTCCATGACTCACGAAGAGGAAGATAATGAATCACAATTGCAGAGGTTCTCATCAAGGAGTGATGGATCCAAGCCCCACATCAGGACTGCAACCCAGAGGTTTTGCACCAGAACGACAAGGTCCCAGGATGTCTGGTTTTGAAGGCCAGTGGGGCTTGCATGGGGGAAAGATGGAGGGCTATAGTAAGCAGAGACTTTGCCCTTAAACGGCACACTCAAAATCTCACACATTTCAAGTCTCCCAGTGCAGAGTCAGTCATTAGAAAGGAGTCTGTCAGACCCACTTGCTTGCTGATCTTTGAGAGCTTCCTGGAGAGACAACTGAGACTCTCTCTGGTAGAGACAGTTGTGGCAGGTATTTTGGGAATCTCATTATACCATGAGGCCACTAGTGCTGGCAAGCACCATCTTTGTGTCCTTCTAACTTATTAGAGTCTGAGGCTTACTCACACACAAGTAAGTTAACACCAGTCCTGGGACACCTTGGGCCAAACTGCCAGCCATACAGGGACCCAGTCCCACACACTGAAGAGCTAGGCTCTTGCCCCCACAGCCAGCTGCCCTGAATCCAAGCCCTGCCCACTAGTGGGCTAGTAGCCAACCAAGCCAAAGGCCAGCCCCCCCCACCCCCCCACACCCCCACAATTACCATTCTCCTAATAGCCCCACCACAACAGATAAGACAGAGTGCTGCTGGGCCACATAAGACATCATGTACATAAGACCATTTCTCCAAGATCTGAGAATTTGCCTGACCTATTTAACACATAGAAATAAATACAGATGATTAGGCAAAATGGGGAGACAAAGAAGTATGTTCTAAATAAAGAAACAAAGCAACAGTTTACAGGAAGAACTAAACAAAGTGGAGATAAGCAATCTACTTAATAAAGAATTCAAGGTAATGGTCATCAAGATGTTCAATGAACTCAGGAGAACAGTAGATGAACACAGAGAGAACAAAGTGTTAGAAAACAAAGAACCAAACAGAGTTGAGGATTACAATAACTGAAATTTTAAAATACACTGGAAAGAATCAAAAGTAGATTAGGTGATAAGATAATCTGTGTATTCAATGCAACCTCTGTCATAATTCCACTGGCATTTATCACAGAACTAGAACAAAAAATGCTAAAATGTAAAAAAATGTAAAATGTAAAAAAAAAAAAAAAAAAACCAAGAATAGTTAAAATAATATTGAGAAAGAAGAACAAAGGAAGAGGTATTATGCTTTCTGAACTACAGTTTGAAATGTGCAAATCTACAGTAATCAAAATAGTATGGGAGGGGACATATGTATATCTATGGTAGATTCATGTTATGTTCGGCAGAAACCAACGCAATATTGTAGAGGAATTATCCTTCAATTAAAAATAAATAAATTTAATTATATTTACCAAAAAAAAAAAAAAACCAGTATGGTTCTGGAACAAAGATAGATATATGTAGATCAATAAAATAGAATAAACAACCCAGAAAGAAATACATACCTATATAGTCAATGAAGACTATACAATGGGGGAAAGGCAGCTTCTTCAATAAATAATGGTGGGAAAACTGGACAGCTATGTGCAGTAGATTATGTGCAGTGGATTATTTTCACACACTATACAAAAATAAATATATAAACTCAAAATTGATTAAAGATGTAAATGTCATATCTAAAGCCATAAAACTCCTGAATGAAAACATAAGTAGGAAAGGATTTTGACATTAGTCCTAGCAGTATTTTTTTTTTCAATCTATCTCCTCACACAAGTGCAACAAAAGCAAAAATAAACAAATTAAACTAGAAAGTTTACTCAAAATTGCTTTGGCAATTCTGGATATTTTGTGGTTCTGTATAAAATTTAGGATTATTTGTTCTAGTTTTATGAAAACATCATAGATATTTTCCATGCATATTTTATGAAAATGTCATGGGTAATGTCCACAAAGAGTCAGACATGACTAAGCAACTGAACTAACATGGGTATTTTGACAGGGATTACAATCTGTAGATTGTTTTAGGTAATATGGCCATTTTAACAATATTAATTCTTCCTAACCCAAGAGCATGAGATACCTTTCCATTTTTTTGAATCATCTTCAGTTTCCTTTACCAGTGTTTTATGGGTTTTAGCACATAGGTTTTTCACTTCCTTGGTCAAGTTTATTCCCAGATATTTTTTGATGCAATTTGAAATGGGATTTTATTTTACTCTCTCTTTCCCATATTTCATGGTAGTGTAAAAAAAAAAAAATGCAACAGGTTTATGTGTGTTAATCTTGTATCCTGATACCTTGCTTAATTTATGAGTTCTAATAGTTTCATGTGTAATTTTTAAAAAGAAGATTCACACCAGTCATAAAGGCTATCCTCAAAAAGTCTTCAAATAATAAATGCTAGAGAGGGTGCAGACTCTGACACTCTTGATAGGCATGTAAAGTGGTACAGACATTATGGGAAATAGTATAGAGACTCCTTAAAAACTAAAATAGAGATACCATATAGTCCAGCAATTCTGTTCTTGGACATATATCCAGAAAAGGTGAAATTTTAATTTGAGAAAGATATATGCACCCCAGTGTTCATAAAAGAACTATTTACAATAGCCAAGACACAGAAACTACTTAATTGCCTGTCACTGGACAATTAATATAAGAAGCTATATATGTTGGAGATTGGCTTTTGCAGCAAATCTATGGACCTAGAGAAAATCATACTAAGTGAAGTAAGTCAGACAGAGAAACTCAAGTATTATATCATTTATATGTGGAATCTTATTTTTTTTATTTTTTTTTTATTTTTTTTAATAAAAATGAATCTACAAATAAAACAGAAACAGAATCACAGGCAGAAAACAAACTTATGACTACCAAAGAGGAAAAGGGTGGGAGGATGATAAATTAAGCATATGGGGTTAATAGATACTAGTTCAGTCCAGTTTCTCAGGCCTGTCCAACTCTTTGCAACCCCATGGATTGCAGCATGCCAAGCTTCCCTGTCCATCACCAACTCCTGGAGCTGGCTCACACTCATGTCCATCTAGTCAGTGATGCCATTCAACCATTTCATCCTCTGTTGTCCCCTTCTCCTCCTGCCTTAAATCTTTTCCAGCATCAGGGTCTTTTCCAATGCGTCAGTTCTTTGCATTAGGTGGCCAAAGTATTAGAGTTTAAGCATCAGTCTTTCCAATGAATATTCAGGACTGATTTCCTTTAAGATGGACTGGTTTGATCACCTTGCAGTCCAAGGGACTCGCAAGAGTCTTCTCCAACACCACAGTTCAAAAACATCGATTCTTTGATGCTCGGCTTTCTTTATGGTCCAACTCTCACATTTATACATGACTACTGGAAAAATCAAGCTTTAACTAGACGGACCTTTGTTGGCAAAGTAATGTCTCCACTTTTTAATATGCTGTCTAGATTGGTCATAGCTTTTCCTCCAAGGAGCAAGCATCTTTTAATTTCATCACTGCTGTCACCATCTGCAGTGATTTTGGAGCCCAAGAAAATAAACTCTGTCAATGTTTTCATTGTTTCCCCATCTATTTGCCATGAAGAAATGAGATCAGATGCCATGATCTTAGTTTTTTGTAATGGGTCAGATCATGAGCTCCTTGTTGCAAAATTCAGATTTAAATTGAAGAAAGCAGGGAAAACCACTAGATCATTCAGGTATGACTGAAATCAAATCCCTTATGATTATAAAGTGGAAGTGACAGATTAGGGATTAGATCTGATAGAGTGCCTGAAGAACTATGGACAGAGGTTTGTGATGTTGTACAGGAGGCAGTGATCAAGACCATCCCCAAGAAAAACAAATGCTAAAAGGCAAAATGGTTGTCTGAGGAGACCTTACAAATAGGTGAGAAAATGAGAAAGTGAAAGGCAAAGGAGAAAAGGAAAGATATACCCATCTGAATGCAGAGTTCCAAAGAATAGCAAAGAGAGATAGGAAAACTTTACTCAGTGATCAACTTAAAAAAAAAAAAAAAGAGGAAAACGATAGAATGAGAAAGACTAAAGATTTCTTTAAGAAAATTAGAGATACCAAGGGAATATTTCATGCAAAGATGGGCACAATACAGGACTGAAATGGTATGGACCTAACAGAAGCAGAAGATGTTTTTTTTTTTTTGTTTTTTTTTTTTTTTAATTTTTTATTTTTTTTAATTTTTTTATTAGTTGGAGGCTAATTACTTCACAACATTTCAGTGGGTTTTGTCATACATTGATATGAATCAGCCATAGATTTACACTTATTCCCCATCCCGATCCCCCCTCCCACCTCCCTCTTCACCCGACTCCTCTGGGTCTTCCCAGTGCACCAGGCCCGAGCACTTGTCTCATGCATCCCACCTGGGCTGGTGATCTGTTTCACCATAGATAGTATACATGCTGTTCTTTTGAAACATCCCACCCTCACATTCTCCCACAGAGTTCAAAAGTCTGTTCTGTATTTCTGTGTCTCTTTTTCTGTTTTGCATATAGGGTTATCATTACCATCTTTCTAAATTCCATATATATGTGTTAGGATGCTGTAATGTTCTTTATCTTTCTGGCTTACTTCACTCTGTATAATGGGCTCCAGTTTCATCCATCTCATTAGGACTGATTCAAATGAATTCTTTTTGACAGCTGAGTAATATTCCATGGTGTATATGTACCACAGCTTCCTTATCCATTCATCTGCTGATGGGCATCTAGGTTGCTTCCATGTCCTGGCTATTATAAACAGTGCTGCAATGAACATTGGGGTGCACGTGTCTCTTTCAGATCTGGTTTCCTCAGTGTGTATGCCCAAAAGTGGGATTGCTGGGTCATGTGGCAGTTCTATTTCCAGTTTTTCCATTCTATGAGGCAGAAGATGTTAAGAAGAGGTGACAAGAATATGCAAAAGAACTATACATAAAAGATCTTCATGACCCAGATAACCACGATGGTGTGATCACTCACCTAGAGCCAGACATCCTGGAATGTGAAGTCAAGCGGGCCTTAGGAAGCATCACTACAAACAAAGCTACTGGAGGTGATGGAATTCCAGTTGAGCTATTTCAAATCCTAAAAGACAATGCTGTGAAACTGCTGCTCTCAATATGCCAGCAAATTTGGAATACTCAGCAGTGGCCACAGGACTGGAAAAGGTCAATTTTCCTTCCAATCCCAAAGAAAGGCAATGCCAAATAATGTTCAAACTACCACACAATTGCACTCACCTCACATGCTAGCAAAATAATGCTCAAAATTCTCCAAGCCAGGCTTCAACAGTGCATGAACCAAGAACTTCCAGATGTTCAACCTGGATTTAGAAAAGGTAGAGGAAACAGAGATTAAATTGCCAACACCCATTGCATCATAGACAAAGCAAGAGAATTCCAGAAAAACATTTGCTTCTTCTTTATTCACTGTGTGCATCACATCAAACTGTGGAAAATTCTTCAAGAGATGGGAATACCAGACCACTTTATCTGCCTCCTGAGAAATCTGTATGAAGGTCAAGAAACAAAAGTTAGAACCAGATGTGGAACAGTGGACTGGTTCAAAATTGGGAAAGGAGTACTTCAGGGCTATAAATTTAACTTATTTGGAGAGTAAATCATGCAAAATGCTGGGCTGGATGAGTTGGAATCAAACAAAAGCTGGAATCAAGCTTGCTGGGAGAAATATCAATAACCTCAGATTTGAAGATGACACCACCTTTATGGCAGAAACAAAGAAGAACTAAAGAGCCTCTTAATGAAAGTGAAAGAGGAGAGTGGAAAATTTGGCTTAAAACAAATACTAAACTATACATAAAATAGATAAGCAACAGGATTTACTATATAATGCAGGGAATTATAGTCAATATTTTGTGAGAACCTACAATGAATGTATATAAATTATATATATATATATGTGTGTGTGTGTGTGTGTGTGTGTGTGTATCACTTTTTTGTACACTTGAAACTAACACAATGTTGTAAGTCAACTTTCTGTACTGTACTTTCTGTGCTAATTTTTAAAAATAAAGAACTTTTTCTGCTTCTCCATTTGAATGCTACAAACTACCTGAAGAAATGAACTCTGTAAACCAACTGAACATTTTAATTTCACTTTAGTAATGGCAACAGTCAAGGTGCAGAAATCAAAACTTACTATGGAGAAAGCAAATGTTATTTGGGCAGCAGAACTCACTGACATGAAATCCGGTAGGAAATGGTGATTTGATATGTTCAGATTCTGATCATCTGGAACTATAGCTTTTGTTCAGCTGCTCAGTAGTGTTTGACTCCGCAACCCTATGGACTGAAACATGCCTGCAATCTTTCTTGTCCTTCACTGTCTCTTGGAGTCTGCACAAACTCATGTCCATTGAGCTGGTGATGCCATCCAACCATGTCATCCTCTGTCTTCCTCTTTTCCTCCTGCCCTCAGTCTTTCCCAGCATCATGGTCTTTTCCAATGAGTCAGTTCTTCACATCAGGTGGCCAAAGTATTGGAGCTTCAGCTCCAGCACCAGTCCTTCCAATAAATATTCAGGGTTGATTGCCTTTAGGAAAAGAATGAATGATACACATCTAATGAATTGTTTTAGAACTTCCCTATAGGAAGCTTCTAAGTTTGATTTGTGTTGGAGAAATTTTGATTAAAAAAGGAACATGTGCATGGTGTTATGAATATAGTACAAAAAGTGGCCTTCTTGGACCTCAAATCATGTAATTCTAGAAGACAACATAAGGAGAGTAATGTCTGGAGATATCCACCTAGAATTTCTAATCTCTCAGGCAATAAGCAATTTGATATTTTATATGAGACCCTTTACACTAGAAACAAAATGCCCTACCAAAAATTGGTGCTGCAAATTCTGTAAGCTTTAAGCACTGTGAGTGATTCCAAAGCAAAAGGAAACAACTAAATGGTGTACAGACAACATTTCATTCCCATGCAGTAGTGACATTAGCAGAGCTTATTTTAAACCAGGCCAAGGAGGGCTGAGAGGTATAGATTTTGGCTGCTTTCAGAAGGGGGCTAAAGGCATTTGTAGAAAATAATAACATGAAAATTCTATGGACTTATATAGATTAAATCACAAATCAGTCTTTCTGGAAACATAAAGACAGTGAAAGGGGTCATCTTGTTATTGTTCAAAGGTATTATGGTACTCAAATGACTGAACTAATCATAAGTGAAGCAGAGAAGGAAGAATCTGACTCTCTAGCTTTTCCAGGCATCATTGGTCTAACCATGACTTAGACGTTTGACTCTGTTTGGAAAATTTAAGTGGATATGAAAAAATTGCCAGGCTTCAAAATCTTCATGGAAGCAAATTTAAAAACATAATTACCTTGGGTCCTGCAAAAAAAAAGGGGGGGGGGGAATGCATTTGTCTATATTATCATTTGAAATAACAAGTATGTTCTCATGTGGTTTTCTTCTTCCTACTCCTGAAATGTGAATTGTAATCTTAAAGCCTTCAGTTATAAGTAATATACTTCATATGTGATCTCCTGAAGCAAATAGTTTTTGTAGAAGGAGAAAGCTGGAATAATGGTCTGAAGAGCTTGAAAGATGACTTCTTTCAAATCATGGATTGGCCACTCACTAGGTTGTATCTTTAGTTAAGACTCCAAGCTTCAGTTTCATGATCTAAAAAATGGGATAAATTATACCTACTATACAGTATTGTAAAGATAAAATAAGACAATTAATGTACAGTGCTTTACCTGTAGTAAGTCTGCCTTTATTTTTCAGTCTTTCTATTTGAGAATCTAGGTAAAACTATGTTGTTGTTCAGTCACTCAGTCATGCCCAACTCTTTGCAGTCCAATGGACTGCAGCATGCCAGCCATGACAGATAGTAAATACATATTTTATTATCTAATATAGTCTATTTTTCTCAACCAGAAAAGTGTCTGACTGCTTCCATATTCTTCATCATAAAATTTAATTCCTTGGTGATGCAAAGCAGTAAAATCACTGTGTGATTACGACCATCAAAGTCTTGTGTGTGCTAAGTCACTTCAGTTGTTCTTTGTGAACCCATGGAGTGTAGCCCATCAAGCTCTTCTCCAGGCAATACTGGAGTGGGTTGCCATGCCCCCCTCCACATAATCTTCCCAACCTAGGGATCAAACCCACATGTCATGTCTCCTAAATCGGCAGGCTTGTTCTTTACCACTGAGCTACCTGGAAAGCCCTACCATTGAAGCCTTACTATTTATCATTCAAGTACTTTGAGTAACTTTTTATATTCTCATCTGATTCTCATGGTAAAACTAGCTTTATGCCTTTTTTTTTTGCTAAAGCAGGCAATAGAGCACAAAAACTTAAACAATCTGCTTATAGTTACACAGCTTATAAGTGGCAGCCCTGAAACTCAACCCCAAGCAGTCTGACTCAAGGGCCCATACTCTCAGAAACTATTACTTACAATGATGAATACACACTCAGTTCCTAGAATACTTTTGTTCCCAGTGAGAGAGACAATGTGTGCTGCCATCACTTGATAACAACTGCCCTCAGACCTCTCCTGCTCTCACACACACAAGTACAAAGTCATTTTCAATGATAAAGCTCACGCCTCATTTCATATGAGATTCTTTAGGAACTACCAGGAAAAGTGCTAGGATTTCACCTACTTCAGTACTGCATTGAAAGCTTATATACCTATTAAAGGAAAGCTACCTTCTGACTCCAAGAAACTTGTCTGTGTGTTGTGCCAGCATATCCAACTTTTTGTAAGCCCATGGACTTTAGGCCACCAGGCTCCTCTGTCCATGAAATTCTCCAAGCAAGAATACTGGAGTCTGTTGCCATTTCCTTCTCCACCAGGATCTTGTCTGGTATCTAACAAAGAAAACCTATCATTAGTCTGTTCCTCCATTTTTCACTTCATTGGTGGATTAGTAGATTAGTGATGCCATTGAGGGGAGAGTTATTCCTATCACTGTCCACCAGCTAATTTCTTCATCCTTCAGACCCCCTCTTGATTCCCTTTCACAGACTCTTAAGCTACTCACTCACCCAGCCTGTAACTTTCAATACCATGAAATGGTAATGATGTCAGTTCCTAAATTTATACCTCCAACTGAGACAAGATATTGACCCCTGCAATGATCAACACACATTTCAATCTTGACATGTCTTAAACTGAATTCCAGGTCCTTAACCTCAAAACCTGCCCCATCCTCAGTCTCTCTCATCTCAATTAGTGGCTCCTCTACTTTTAAGTTGGTCAGACCAAATGTCTGTCCAACAGACAAATGATCATGCCTCCTCTCTTTATCTCCTGCTCTCTTTAAAAATGTTCCATCCAAAACTAGAAAAAATGGTACTGATGAACCTAGTAGAAATGGATTTGTGGACATAGTAGGGTATGGTGAGGATGGGATGAACTGAGAAAATAGCATTTACCTATATGCTCTATCACTTGTGAAACAGTTAGTGGGAAGTTGCTAAATAGCACAGGGAGCTCAGTCTGGTGCTCTGTGATGACTTAGAAGGATGGGATGGGGGAAGGAATGGAGGCTCAGGAAGGAAGGGATATATATATAATTATGAGTGGGTCACATTGCTGTTTGGCAGAAACCAACACAAAATTGTAAAACAATTTTCCACCAATTAAAAAATATTTTTTTTTAAATTTCCATCCAATCCACCAGAAAATTCTATTAGCTGTACCTTCAAAGTCTAACCTGAATTTTACCACTTCTCAATACCATCCACATCCATACTACTATAATATTTCTCTGATTTTTGGGTATCTTGGCATCCCTCTTTGATCCTTTAAAACTTTTGTCACAACAGCAAGAGTGATCCTCTTATAAGTAAGATGATGTCTCTGTTCATAACATTATGGCTCCTGGTTCTGACCAAGATAGTGTTTCAATGGCCTACAAGGCCCTACGTGGTCTGCCACTCACTACCTCTCTGACAAGTCCCCTAAATCTCTCTATTCCTTCTGGCCACATTGGCTTCCATGCAGCTCCTTGAACTCACCAGCTGTGTTCCTGCTTGCTCCAGGAGCTTGCACTTTCTCATCTCTGACCACAGCTATTTCTCTCATTTCTTTCAAGTTTTCAGGCATACTTCGCCCTCTCAAAAAGGCCCTTTCTCACCACACCATTAAAAATTGCAGATTCTTACTCTGTGCAGTTTTTCTCCTTTCACAGCTTTATTCTTCTCCATAGCACTTATATTGGAAGCAATCTACTACAAAATTAGCTTCTTTTGTTTGTCTGTGTCACTAAAGAAACAAGTCAAAAGAATTCAATATGGAAATCTTTCTTCAAAAGCTTGCTCGAATCTGGGAGGTATCAAAATCTCTTCCAAGAATAAGAAAGAAGAATGTTATAGGATTATTTCAGCATATTCCAAACAGAAAAATCAAGTTACAAGTCTGAATTATCTGAAGCCTAAAAGAAAAGAGGTTAGAAAACTTTTTACTCCTAAGAGCAAGCTGACTTTGCACTTTTATTTTTTAAAAATTTGGTGTGCTTTTGATATATTTTGTGTTCTCTTTTTGTTTTGTTTTTACTCCTAGTACACAATTACCCCCCTCAAGACAGCTATCTTTATTTAATTTTTTTCATTTATTTTTATTAGTGGGAGGCTAATTACTTTACAATATTGTAGTGGGTTTTGTCATACATTGACATGAATTAGCCATGGATTTACATGTATTCCCCATCCCGATCCCGCCTCCTGCCTCCATCTCTACCTGATCCCTCTGGGTCTTCCCAGTGCACCAGCCCCGAGCACTTGTCTCATGCATCCAACCTGGGCTGGTGATCTGTTTCACCATAGATAATATACATGTTTCAATGCTGTTCTCTTGAAACATCCCACCCTTGCCTTCTCCCACAGAGTCCAAAAGTCTGTTCTGTACATCTGTGTCTCTTTTTCTGTTTTGCATATAGGGTTATCATTACATCTTTCTAAATTCCATATATATGTGTTAGGATGCTGTAATGTTCTTTATCTTTCTGGCTTACTTCACTCTGTATAATGGGCTCCAGTTTCATCCATCTCATTAGAACTGATTCAAATGAATTCTTTTTAACAGCTGAGTAATATTTCATGGTGTATATGTACCACAGCTTCCTTATCCGTTCATCTGCTGATGGGCATCTAGGTTGCTTCCATGTCCTGGCTATTATAAACAGTGCTGCGATGAACATTTTCCTGCAGTTCAATTCCAGAAAAATAAATGACCCAATCAAAAAATGGGCCAAAGAACTAAACAGACATTTCTCCAAAGAAGACATACAGATAGCTGACAAACACATGAAAAGATGCTCAACATCACTCATTATCAGAGAAATGCAAATCAAAACCACAATGATGTACCATTACATGCCAGTCAGGATGGCTGCTATCCAAAAGTCTACAAGACAGCTGTCTTTAAACTGCGATAGCATACGTTAAACTTGCTTTGAAAATGGGGAAAATAAATTTTCTTAGCTTTTTGTTGGTGTTATATTGCCATCTAGTGATGAAAAACTATATGACTAGTACACAGCTAAAAGGCAAAATAACAGTAAAATCTCCACATGACTTTTCCTTTCCTTTCCTTTTTAAAATTTTATTGGAGTGCGGTTGGTTTACAATGTTATGTTAGTTTTATGTGTATAGAAAAAATGAATTAGCTATTTATATGCATATATCCATTTTTTTTAAAAGATTCTTTTCCCTTATAGGTTATTATAGAGTGTTAAGTAGGGTTACTGTGTTATGTGTCCCATATAGGTCATTATAGAGTATTAAATAGGGTTACTGTGTTATGCAGTAGGTTCTTAATAGTTACCTATTTTATATATAGTATTGTGTATATATCAATCCCTCGCCCATATCTCCTGGTATCCTTAAGTTTGTTTTCTACATCTGTGATTGTGTTTTATAAATAAGTTCATTTGTACCCGTTTTTTAGATTCCACACATAAGTGCACATATAGGGCTTCCCAAGTGGTGCTGGTAACTAGCTCCTGCCTGCCAGTGCAGGAGACTTAAGAGACACAGGTTTGATCCCTGGGTTGGGAATATCCCTGGAGGAGAGCATGGCAACTCACTTCAGTTTTCTTGCCTGGAGAATTCCATGGACAGAGGACCCCAGTGGACTAAGTCCATAGGGTCATAGAGTTGGACATGACTGAAACCACTGCACTGCACATAAGTGATATTATATATTTTTCTTTGTCTGACTTACTTCACTGACTTTACTTCAGTCTCTAGGTTCATCCATGTCACTGCAAATGGCATTACCTCATTCTTTTTTATGGCTGAGTAATATCCCATTGTACTTTATCCATTCCTCTGTTGATGGACACTTAGACTCCTTCCATGTCCTGGCTATTGTAAATAGTGTTGCAATGAACATCGGGGTGCATGCGTCTTTTAAAATTATTATTTTTTCCAGATATATGGTCAAGAGTGGGATTGCTGGATCATATGGTAGTTCTAAAGCAAATATAAACAAATGGTACCTAATTAAACTTAAAAGATTTGCACAACAAAGGAAACCATAAACAAAACAAAAAGACAATCACAGAATTGGAGAAAATGTTTGCAAATGAAGTGACTGACAAGGGGTTAATCTCCAAAATAATCAGCATGTGCAGCTCACTATCAAAAAAAGAAAAAGAAAAAAAATGGACAAAAGTTCTAAATAGCTATTTCTCTAAAGAAGATATACAAACAACCAAAAAAGCACATGAAAAGACTCTCGACATCACTAATTATTAGAGAAATGCAAATAGAAACTATACTCACACTGGTCAGAATGGCCATCATCAAAAAATCTACAAACAATAAATGCTTGGGAGGTTGTGGAGAAAAGGGAACCCTCCTACACTGGTTGTGGGAATGTAAATAGGTACAAAAAGCTATGTGGAATGTAGAAAAGGATACAAATGCACTTACTTACAAGACAGAAGTGGAGTCAGAGATGTAGAAAACTAATCTACAGTTACTGGGGGACAAAGCAGGGAGGGATAAATTAGGAGACTGGGATTGATATATACACACTACTGATAGTGAACAATGTCAGAAACCTGATCTCCAAAGCAGATTTAGCTTCAGGATCACTCAGAACCAGGCTTGATCACTCAGAACTTTTGGGTGGCAGAAGTTTTATTACAGTGAAAAAGGACAGAGAAAGATTCTGACACAGACTTCAGAAGGACAGAGAGTGCTCACTCGCTAATCTTAGCAAGGGAGTTATATACTTTTTCAATTGGTTATTACTGTAAATCAAAAGAATGCCTCTAGGTTATGCACTTCTTACCAGACCCACTCCCACAATTTACATTTTAAGATAACAGGATTAGAGCTAACAATAGAAAGATCTTACCAGACCCACTCCCACAACATACACTTCAAAATGACAGGATTAGTCAAAAGGTTCTTAAGGAGAAACATGTCCTCAAGCAGAATACATTGTTGTTATATAAGCATTGGTACAGTGTGTGTGTGCTAGTTGCTCAGTTATGTCTTTGTGACCCCATGGACTGTAGCCCTCCAGGCTCCTTTGTCCATGGGATTCTCCAGGCAAGAATACTGGAGTGGGTTTGCCATTTCCTTCTCAGAGCTTAAGGAAAAACATATCCTTGAGCAAGATGAGTTATTTTGTTGTATAATCATTAACTCTGGGATTAAACAAAAAATGTTTGTCATTTTCTCCTCCAGAGTCCCAGACCCCTTTCTCCTCCTCAGAGACCCCAGACTACCTAAGAATTAACTCTCTCACTACTATAAAATAGTATAAAATAGATATATAAAATAGATAGTATAGCATAGGGAATTCTACTCAAATCTCCATAATGATCTGTATGGGAAAAGAATCTAAAAAAGAGTGAATATACGTATAACTGAGTAACTTAACTGTACAGCATAAGCTAACACAACATTGTAAATCAACTATATTTCAATAAAAATTAATTATAAAAAAACTACACATCCAGCTTATCAAGCTTTGCCTTGGACATCCCTTCCAGATAATCTGCTGAGTTAGAACTTCCTCCTGACCAAAGCTTGCCCCTGACATGTCCAATGGAAAATGATTTCTGTATTTGATAACTTCCCTGTACCAAATAAAAAGGGCTTTCCTAGTAGCTCAATTGATAAAGAATCCGCCTGCAATGCAGAAGACCCTGCTTCAATTCCTGGATTGGGAAGATCCTCTGGAGCAGGGATAGGCTACCCACTCCAGTATTCTTGGGCTTCCATGGTGGCTAAGCTGGTAAAGAATCTGCCTGCAATGCAGAAGACCTGGGTTCGATCCCTGGAGAAGGGAACAGCTACCCACTCAGATGTGACTTTCCCTTTCACTTTTTCCTGTGCCAAGTTGACAGCTTTTGCATGATTCATAAATCACTTTAATGGTACTCATGAAGAAAACACCCTATTTGGGAGATGTAATTCACTAACATCTCTTCTGGCTTCAGGGCGATCAGGGGATGCTTTGGTCAGGGACTTGAAACACTTTTCTATCCACTTCAAAGCAGAGAAACTGTTGAGACCAGTGTAGTTCCATTTATATACATGTGAACACAAATATTTATGCATATTTTTGGGATCAATGATAATCACAAAACACTCATATTACATAAAGTTATTCATCTTCTGATAAATTTACACTATTGCACTCAACTGACACTTAAGCCCCTGGAAATTACCAGCTTTTATGAATATTTTTTTCTGTCTAATAAGCCCAAACTGCTAGTTTATTTGCCTTTCATCTCTCACCACACTTATTTTATATAATAAATACATGTGATAATTTTATAATAAATATTTTAATTGGCTTATTCTAAAGATAACATATAAAGAAAAATCTGATACAGAAATTAGAATACATTCACTTAGTTGCTTTTATATGAACAAAAAGGGATTGGTATATACATATAAGATCATCTTGTTTGGTTAACATCTGGTGTGGATATATTTAGAGAATAAGGAGGTCTCCAGAGAGATGGAAGCATATTTACAAAATGAAACAGAGATGGTGGTACAAGCCTTGTAATCTAGCAATTTATTGCCACTGTGAAAAGCAAGGATATCCTTCATTTTTATTCAAGGGAGTTAAATGTGTTTCTCGTGGGAAAGATTGTTACAGTTATGGATACTGTGTGCTACCTCAATCCATTCAGTTACTATAACAAAGTATCATAGACTGGTATTTATAAACAACAGACATTTATTTCCCAAAGTTCTGGAAGCTGGAGTTCAAGACACAAGCAGGTTCAGTGTCTGGGCTCTTGCCCACTTTCTGGTTCATACATGGCTATTTTCTTGCTGTGTCCTCACAAGGCAGAAAGGATAAGGGAGCTGTCTGGGGTCTCTTTATAGGGGCACCAATCCATTCATAACTGCTACATCCTTGTGACCTCATCACCCCACAAAGGCCCCACCTCCAAATACCATTACAATGGGCATTGGGATTTAACATATGAATTCCGGGGGGAGAGACACAAGCATTAGGTCTACAGCTTATGTAAACAACATATTCTTATAAGAAGGGACAGTAAGGTAAGGTGTTTATTGAAACTCCAAAAGCAGAGACTAAATCTTATCTATTTAAATAGCTCATTAGTAGATAATGAGTAATTAACTGATTTTATTTTGCCTTGTCTTGGTAGCAAAATTTTAAAATAAAGCTTAGAAAAGTGTCTGATATACCATAAACTACACACAAGTTGCACACAAGATGACTGAGTAGAAGGACATGTGCTTATCTGCTGCAAGAACTCCAAAATCACAACTCACTGCTGAACAACCATTGACAGGAGAATGTTGGATCCCCCCAAAAAAAGATACCCCACATCCAAAGGCAAAGGAGAAGCCCCAGCAAGATAGTAGAAGGGGTGAAATCACATTTAGAATCAAACCCCATATTTGGAGACAGCCTCAGAGAGTTCAAACAAAACCTACTGCACAGCAGGATCCAGACACCCCACAGAGACTGATCCAGGCCTGCCTGTGAGAGTTTGATTGTCTCCTGAGAAGGTACAGGTCAGCAGTGGCCTGCCAGAGGGGCAGGGGCTCTGGGTGCAACAAACCTGGGTCACACAGCATATGGCATAAGCCCCTTTTGGAAGAGGTTGCCATTAACCCCACCTTAGAACCACCAAGCAGACAACCAACTGCAGAACAATTATACCAAATAAATTCTTACACTGTTAAGAAAGTTCCAGGGCCAATAACAGATTTTCCAATCAGGGGATCTGGAAAAGGGACTGAGAACCCCCAGGGAAACTGACTTCGGAGGCAAGTGGGATTTGATTACAGAATTTCCATAGGACTGGGGAAATAGGCTCTTGGAGGGCACAAACAAAACCTTGTGTGTACCAGGATCCAGGAGAAAGGAGCAGTGACCCTACAAGAAACTGCCCCAGACTTGCCTGTGAGTGTCCAGGAGTCTCTGGCAGAGGCATGGGTCTGCGATGGCCTGCTGCAGGGTTGGGGGCACTGAATGCAGCAGTGCCTCTTTTGGAAGGAGGCCAACATCATCTTCATTAACTCCACCAAGGTTTGGTATCAGGTCAAACAACAGGGAGGGAACACAGCCCTGCCCATAAACAGAAAATTGAATTAAAGATTTACTGAGCATGGCCCTGCTCAACACAGCAGGATCCAGTTTCCCCCACAGTCAGTCTCTCACATGGACCATGGCCTTGTCTAACTCAATGAAACTGCGAGCCATGCTGTGTAGGGCCAACAAAGACAGACGGGCTATGGTGGAGAGTTCTGACAAAATGCAGTCCACTGGAGAAGGAAATAGCAAACCACTTCAGTCTTCTTGCCTTGAGAACCCCATGAACAATACGAAAAGGCAAAAATACATGACACTGAAAGAAGAACGCCCTAGGTTGGTAGGTGCCCAATATGTTAATGGAGAAGAGTAGAGAAATAATTCCAGAAAGAATGAAGAGATGCAGCCAAAGCAAAAACAACACCCAGGTTGTTATATGACTGGTGATTGAATTAAAGTCCAATGCTGTAAAGAACAATATTGCACAGGAACCTGGTATGTTACGTCCAGGAATCAAGGTAAATCAGAAGTGGTCAAACATGAGATGGCAAGAGAGAACATCAACATTTTAGGAATCAGCCCTAAACTGGGCTGGAAGGGGTGAATTTAATTCAGATGACAATTACATCTACTACTGTGGGCAAGAATTTCTTATAGGAAATGGAATGGCCATCATAGTCAACAAAGGAGTCCAAAATGCAGTACTTGGATGCAATCTCAAAAATGACAGAATGATCTCTGTTCATTTCCAGGCAAACCGTTCAATAACACAGTAATCCAAGTCCATGCCCCAACAAGTAATGCTAAAGAAGCTGAAGTTGAAAGGTTCTATGAAGACTTGCAAGACTTTCTAGAACTAACACCAAAAAAAGATGTCCTTTTCATCATAGGGGACTGGAATGCAAAAGGAGGAAGTCAAGAGTTACATGGAGAAACAGACAAATTTGGTCTTGGAGTACAGAATGAAGCAGGGCAAAGGCTACCAGAATTTTGCCAAGAGAACACACTGGTCATAGCAAACACCCTCTTCCAACAACACAACAGAAAACTCTACCCATGAACATCACCAGATGACCAATACTGAATCAGATTGATTATTATTTTTCCAGCCAAAGATGGAGAAGGTATATGCAGTCAATTAAAACAAGACTGTGAGCTGACTGTGGCTCAGAACATGAATTCTTTATTGCAAAATTCAGACATAAATTGAAGAAAGTAGGGAAACCACTAGACTATACAGGTATGACCTAAATCAAATCCCTTATGATTATACAGTGGAAGTGACAAATGGATTCAAGGGATTAGATCTGATAGAGTGTTTGAAGAACTATAGACAGAGGTTTGTGACACTGTACAGAAGGCAAGGATCAAGACCATCCCCATGGAAAAGAAATGCTAAAAGGCAAAATGATTGTCTAAGGAAGGCTTACAAATAGCTGAGAAAAGAAGAGATGCTAAAGGCAAAGGAGAAAAGGAAATATATACACATTTGAATGCAGAGTTCCAAAGAATAGCAAGGAGAGATAAGAAAGCCTTCCTCAGTGATCAATGCAAAGAAATAGAGAAAAGCAGTAGAATGGGAAAGCTTAGAGATCTCTTCAAGAAAATTAGAGATACCAAGGGAACATTCCATGCAAGGATGGTCACGATAAAGGAAAGAAATGGTATGGACCTAACAGAAGTAGAAGATTTTAAGAAGAGGTGGCAAGAATACACAGAAGAACTGTACAAAAAAAAGATCTTCAAGACCCAGATAATCACAATGGTGTGATCACTCACCTAGAGCCAGACATCCTGGAATGTGAAGTCAAGTGGACCTTAGAAAGCATCACTATGAACAAAGCTAGTGGACATGATGGAATTTGAATTAAGCAATTACAAATCCTTAAAAATGATGCTGTGAAAGTACTGCACTCAATACGCCAGCAAAGTTGGAAAACTCAGCAGTGGTCACAGGACTGGAAAAGGTCAGTTTTCATTCCAATCCCCAAAAAAGGCAATGCCAAATAATGTTCAAACACAATTACACTCACCTCATATGCTAGCAAAGTAATGCTCAAAATTCTCCAAGCCAGGCTTCAGCAGTATGTGAATCGAGTGCTTCCAGATGTTCAAACTAGATGTAGAAAAGGCAAAATAACCAGAGGTCAAATTGCTAACATCTGTTGCATCATAGAAAAGCAAGAGAGTTCCAGAAAAATATCTACTTCTGCTTTATTCATTACTCCAAAGCCTTTGACTGTGTGCATCACATCAAACTGTAGAAAATTCTTCAAGAGATGGGAATACCAGACCAACTTACTTGCCTCCTGAGAAATCTGTATGCAGGTCAAGAAGCAACAGTCAGAACCAGACATGGAACAGACTGGTTCCAAGTTGTGAAAGGAGTTCAACAAGGTTGTATATTGTCACCCTTCTTATTTAGCTTATATACAGAGTACATCATGAGAAACACTGGGCTGGATGAAGCACAAGCTGGAATCAAGATTGCCAGGAGAAATATCAATAACCTCAGATGACACCACCCTTATGGCAGAAAGCAAAGAACTAAAGAACCTCTTGATGAAAGTGAAAGAGGAGAGTGAAAAAGTTGCCTTAAAACTCAACTTTCAAAAACTTAAGATCATGGCATCTGATCCCATCACTTCATGGCAAATAGATGGGGAAACAATGGAAGCAGTGAGAGACTTTCTTTTCTTGGGCTCCAAAATCACTGCAGATCGTGACTGCAGCCATGAAATTAAAAGACACTTGCTCCTTGGAAGAAAAGCTATGCCCAACCTAGACAGCATATTAAAAAGCAGAGACATTATTTTGCCAACAAAGGTCCTTCTAGTCAAAGCTATGGTTTTTCTAGTAATCATGTATAAATGTGAGAGTTGGACCATAAAGAAAGCTGAGTGACAAAGAATTGATGCTTTTGAACTGTGGTGTTGGAGAAGACTCTTGAGAGTTCCTTGGACTGTAAGAAAATCAAACCAGTCCATAGTAAAGGAAGTCAGTCTTGAATATTCATTGGAAGGATTGATGCTGAAGCTGAAGGTGCAATATTTTGGCCACCTGATTAAAGAACTGACTCATTGGAAAAGACACTGATGCTGGGCAAGATTGAAGGCAGGAGCAGAAGGGGAAGACAGAGGATGAGATGGATGGATGACATCACTAACTCGATGGATATGAGTTTGAGCAAGCTCCGTGAGTTGGTGATTGACAGTGAAGCCTGGTATGCTGCAGTCCACAGGGTTGCAAAAAGTCGGACATGACTGAGCAACTGAACTGAACTGATACCATAAACATTTAATAAATAATAGTGACTCACTAATCGAAGTTGTGCTATATATTTGAGCTGTTAGAGGCAAAAGTGGCTCAGACGGTAAAGGGTCTGTCTACAGTGAGGGAGACCCAGATACGATCCCTTGGTCAGGAAGATCCTCTGGAGAAGGAAATGGCAACCCACTCCAGTACTCTTGTTTGGAAAATCCCATGGACAGAGGAGCATGGTAGGCTACAGTCCATGGGTTCCAAAGAGTGGGACACGACTGAGCGACTTCACTTTCTTTTTCTTTAGGGCAGAAAGTGAAGAGGAAGAGAAAGCGAAGAAGTCGTTTTCATAGTAGGGGACTGGAATGCAAAAGTAGGAAGTCAAGAGATACGTGGAGTAACAGGCAAATTTGGCCTTGCAATACAAAATGAGGCAGACAAAGACTAACAGCGTTTTACCAAGAGAATACACTGATCATAGCAAACTCTGTCTCAGCAACTGGCAAATTCATGTTTTATATATCAGGTTTAAAAAAAAATGTAAGAGCAGCTAATGAATAAAGAGCCAGAACCGACACTGAAGTCCCAAAGATTTGTGACTTCTAACTACTGCACTACTGCCTCCAGTAAATAATATACCATGCACATCAGTTAATCAAATATTTCTTGAGAAACTATTATGCTACATTTTTTCATTTTAAAAATAGGGCACAGTGTCTGTATTAAGCTTACACTGGGAATAAGAATATAAACAAAAATTTAACGAAGCGTGATACATCCAATGAAAGAGTTATAAGGTTGTGAGAGCACAAAAATGTTGAGCAATTCAGGAAGTAAAGAGGAGGAGAGTAGGGCTGGCCTCACAGAATTTCAAAGCTGTGGACACTAATATGTGTTTGCACACATGAAAAATACATGTATTTAAGAGAAAGAACAGCTAAATGCAAATGTGTTATTAGCCTTTCAGAGACCTCTTGATGCCAACTTGCAAGGTCTGTTTGGCCTGCAGTTCTTTTGGAAGCCAAGAGGGTGTCACAGTGAAAGGTTGTTGCTGAACGATAAGACGCCAGGATTCTGGGCCTCCGGAGGAGACGAATTCAATCCGGGGCCAGAGACGAGGCTGGATCGCTCAGAGCTTTTGTGTAATAAAGTTTTATTAAAGTATAAAGGAGATAGAGAAAGCTTCTGACATAGGCATCAGAAGGGGGCAAAAGAGCACCCCCCTCCTAGTCTTTAGCTGTAAGTTATATAGTCACTCACAGTCTGTTAATGAAAAGAAAGGAATGTCTTAGAATTTAGAATGGCACCAGATAATTCATCCCTGGCCATAAAACGATTGACTTGAATCTTGTAGAAGGGCAGATTACCAAACAAATAGTTTCATTTACATAGATTAGGGTTAGTAATAGTAAGTAGGTTAGGCCCTTTGGCGAACCAACTTGAAAGATAGAGTCTGGGGTACATTAACATAGCTTAAGACAACATTTCCATAAGAAAAAAGAAATGTATTGGTTAACTCAAGGTTTGAGAGTAGTTAGCTTCAGGTGAAACCAGGTGTCATGGCAACACAGCATTTTAAGAGAAACCATCTTTTAAATTTGTATAGAGAAGGAAAAAAAGTATTTATAGTTTGTCTCCTCCTGCCGCTTAAGAGAGATAAAAATGTCTGGCACTTGCAGCCTGTTTCCTCCGTTTGGAGACCCCCTGGCCTTCCTGCCTGTTACCCTCTCATTCCCCCCTCTTCTTTTAGAAGAATTATGTTGCCTAGGGAAAGCGGGCATAGTTCTCATTCCATAACTGCTTCTGAGCTGACAAGGGGCATTGTCCCTAAATTGGTGAGGCAACATATTCTCCTAATCCTCATAGTGAGGATGTCTGATCAAGGGGCCCCAAATAGTGGTCCGAAGAAGCTGCAGTGATAGCAGGAGTTTGAGCAACCATTTGTAACTTAAAAGCTTTCATGTGACTAGAAACAAATCCAGTTACACAGTTACAGATGCAGGGAGCAAACAGCAAAAACAAAACAATCAGAATTATTGTAATTAAGATAGTTTTCCACCATGGGGAACTAGTTAACATCTTCCAAAGTGAGGCGATTGAGGCTTCAGGAGTATCCATGGCCCCAAGCATCTTGTTCATGTGTTTAGTGAAGTGAGTAACATTAGTGCTTGAAAGGTCGGGGCATGCCCCCGGGAAAGTGCTGCAAGGCAAATTCCGGAGGCTGGCTAAACTTCCAGGGGCTGGTCCCCTGCAGCCTGGTCCAATCAGGTACCAACTTAGAGCCCTCGGACACTGACCACCGCTGTAGCCCGCGCTTTCTTCCTTATATGAAAAGACCTGGCCTGGACACCCGGCCCGGACTATAAAACCCCTCCCCACCCCTCATACCTTGCAGACTCCCTTTGTCTCCTCACTCACCAGCCCCCGGGAGTTCTGCGCGAGAGCGACGCTTAATAAAAGGCCTTTACCACCGGTCCTTAGAGGCGGCTTTTTTTTTCTCCCACGGCGTTTTCTAACAGTGCTCATATCAGGTATATATGTACAGCATTGGGTATGAATGATGGCACAAGTTCCTCCTTGTGCAGCTGTCAGAATATCTAAAGCCAATCTGTTTTGTAAACCCACCTTTCTAATTTGTGCTTGTTCAGCATTAAGAACTGAAATCGCTTTTTGAGAATCTTGTAATGCCTGTTGAGTAAAATTAGTCAAAGCATCCACTCGAAGCATAACATCTGCAGTTCCCAAAGAGGGGACAAACACTGCAGCCAAATAATCATACCAGTGAAATACAGACCTTGCCCACCGAGTTTTAAGGTGGGGTAAATTAGCAGGTTTTTCTGGAAGCTCTGAAAATATAAAGCCATGAGTAAAGGCTAGACCCAGGGTGCATCTCCCTATCCAGCCAGGGGGAAGCCAAGCCCATAGGTAAAAGCCACATATCCAATAAGTCCCATTTGGAGCAAGCCAGCGTGACTGAGATATCCAGTCCCAATTAGTGCCTGGCCAGACAAAGGGAGATCCTGAACTGGGGTTGGAAAACACGGGAATGATTATGTTACATATTTCCTGAGGCAAAAATCCCAATTGTTTCCAATCATTGTAATTAAGTTGTTGGCTAACTTTGGGAGATGGCTCTGTTTGTTCCCAGCATATAGGGGCAGTAGATATTAGATGTCCTTTTTCAGGAGTTAGCCATATAACCTCATCCCATATTTGATAAACATCAGGTAAAAAACCATCAGATCTAGACCTATTTGTCTTATGTGTAGCAAAATAGTCATTAAACTGAGACAGTGTATAATCAGAATTAAAAGTCACGTTATGTCCATAGTTAAGGTACAAAGTATTGCACCAGTCCATTCTAAGGTTGTTAGATGTCATCAGATGAAGAAGAGGCATCACCTGTGATTGTTGTCAAAGGTATTCGCAGACCTGGAGAAAGTCTTTTCCTTGAAGTGGAGATGTCCACCACGGGAATCCTTCCACTGATGAAGAGGGGAGTGCTCCGCAGACCCAGCAGTTAGACTGATTGTGGAATGCAGCATAGGAGTGAGCCCAGGACAGGAAAGCATTGTCTTGAGGATCAAGCGGCAGACTCAGGATTTCTGGAGTCAGCAGAAGTAGGCTCACATAGATTATCAGGCCCATCTGAAACATATAAAGTCAGAGCATAGAAAGTAAAAACATAAAATGACATCACTTAGTTCTGGTCAGGGAGCCATTGTTAGGGGAAGCACACTGATTGAAACCGCCCACCCTGGCCAGGCACCATAGTAACCATTTGCATGAGTTGTTTTATGGCAGGAGATCCTGATAAGGAATACGGAACTAATAGGCCACCACCAGCCGGAAGATTGAGAGGAGACACTACCTGTCCGTCCACTTCCCAGAATCCCTCTTGCTAGCATCCATCTTGGCTGAGCGATGCGTGCGCCACCAGGAAAGACTCTGAATTAGAATGATTGGCCAAAGACCACCCGGAAACTAATCCCATCACCATAAAACCCAAGACTGCGAGCCACGCGGCAGAGCAGTTCTCCTGGGTTCCCTTACCTACTGCTCTCCACCCGGGTGCCCTTTCCCAATAAAATCTCTTGCTTTGTCAGCATGTGTCTCCTCGGACAATTCATTTCCGAGTGTTAGACAAGAGCCCAGTTTCGGGCCCTGGAAGGGGTCCCCCTTCCTGCAACACCATCTCTTGACTCGAGTGTGATGTACCCATGAATCAATTCCTGGCACTTTGACAGCTGTGGGAGAAGAAAGAATGACCTGGTAAGGGCCTTCCCAGAGGGGCTCAAGGGATGGGCCCCCAGATCCCAATGTTTTTATGAGGACCTCAGTTCCTGGCTCAAATAGAGTCTTTCTGGATTCAGGGGCTGGAGTTGTCTGCCAGAGTTCTGTTAATGCCTGTTGAAAAGCTGAGAGCTGAGTTACATAATTAGTTAACTCCAAGGCTTCAGGATCTATAACAATGTCTGTGCGTAAGAAAGGCCTTCCATAAATACATTCAAAGGGGGACAGTCCTTCCTTTTTTGGGGCAGTTGGAGCCCTCATTAAAGCTATGGATAGGACTTTAATCCAGTTGTCCTGCGTTTCTTGAGTTAATTTGCACAGATGTCTTTTGATAATGTCATTAGCTTTTTCAACCTTTCCTGAGGATTGGGGTCTCCAGGAACAGTGTAAGTGATTCTCTATTCCTAGAGCTTTAGACACACCCTGAGTTATAGCAGTTTTAAAGGCGGAGCCATTGTCACTCTGAAGGCTCCGTGGCAGCCCAAACCTGGGGATAATTTCATGGATTAAAATCTTTATAACCTCCTTAGCTCATTCACCACGACAGGGGAAAGCCTCAATCCATCCAGTAAAAGTATCCACCCAAACTTGTAAGCAAGAATATCCATTAGCTTTTGGCATATGAGTAAAATCAATTTCCCAGTCCTCTCCAGGATACTTTCCCTTTCATTGTAATCCAGATTTTGCTAGCTTTTCAGTCTTTGGGTTATTTTTCTGACAAACCTCACACCGTTTGATAATGTTCTTTAAAGTTTTCATTACATTTTTACCTTCAAACAGATGAGAAGCCATCTGGTAAGTACTTTCTACACCCAAATGAAAACTCTTATGCAATCCCTTAAGAATTTTCCACTGAGCACTTTCAGGAATTATTAATCGTCCATCCTCGGACTGTAACCATCCTTTATCAGTAATCTTTGCTCCTCTTTTCTCATATCTTTTTAATTCTTCCTCAGTATATTGTGGTTTTTCCTGTTCCACAGGACCAGTCCAGATCAAAGGCGTCTGTAGGGAGGGGGTTTCATAAAGTGCCGCTTTTTTTGGTTTGAGAGTCAGCTAGCAGGTTACCGGAGGCTACTTTACTCCCATCCCTGCTGTGCCCTTTGCAATGCATAACCACTACTTCTTTAGGATAATAGATAGCAGTTAAAAGTCTCTCAATCTCTCTGAAATGCTTAATAGGTTCTCCTGTTGCTGTTTTAAACTGTCTTTCTTTCCATATTGCAGCATGAGCGTGTATAGTTAAATAAGCATACTTAGAATCCGTGTAGATATTTACCCGTTGCCCTTTTCTTAACTCTAGAGCTCGGGTCATAGCCACAAGCTCCACTAACTGGGCACTGGTTTCCTGGGGGAGAGATTTTGCTTCTAAAACCTGTTCAGCAGTCACCACAGCATAACCTGCTTTACGCTTTCCATCCCGAACAAAAGAACTGCCATCTGTAAATATTTCCATGTCAGGATTGTCTAATGGGGTATCCATTAGCTCCTCCTGAGCTGCATAGTTTAAAGTTAGGAATTGAGAACAATCGTGATCAGGTGTTTCATTTTCCCTCTCGGGAAGGAAAGTAGCAGGATTTAAATTTTCACAAACTTTAAGCTTAGTTACTGGTCCTTCTAACAATGACTGATATTTAAGAAGCCTACTGTCTGTCATCCAAATATTAACCTTAGAATTTAAGATTCCACTCACATCATGAGAAGTCAGTACAGTAAGGTTTCGTCCATTAATTATTTTTAAAGCTTCAGGTGCTAATAAAGCAGTGGCCCCAATTACTCTTAGGCAGTGGGGCCACCCACGTGCAATTACATCTAATTCTTTGCTTAGATAAGCAATAGGTTACTCGTGAGGCCCTCGGGGTTGTGTCATAACTCCCAAGACCACACCTTTTCTTTCAGTGACAAACAAGTTAAATTCTGACCCTGTGGGCAAACTCAAAGCGGGAGCTTGCAGGAGAGCAGTCTGAAGAACCTTAAAAGCCTTTTGAGTATCTGGAGACCAAACCAGTTTGTCGGTTAGGGCCTGCTGAGTTTCAGCTTTAAGTTTATATAAAGGCCGGGCAAGTTCCCCATAGCCCGGAATCCAAATATGACAGTAGCCTGTGATTCCCAAAAATCCTCTCAGTTGTCTTAAAGTCATAGGTAGGGGATGGTTTAGGATAGGTTTAATTCTCTCAGGGCCTATGGCCCTAGTCCCTTCTAATATGATTAGGCCCAGATATCTAACAGATTGTTGACAAAGCTGAGCCTTCTCTCTGATGCCTTGTAACCGCAGCCTGCCAGAAAGTTTAAGAAATCTTCTGAGGCTCGTGAACAAGCTTCCTCTGTCTCAGGACAGAGCAAAATATCATCTATATATTGTAACACCACCGCTATAGAGCTATTAAAGTTTTGTAGATCCCGTGACAAACTTTGTCCAAATAAGTGAGGACTGTCACGAAATCCCTGGGGCAAAACTGTCCAGGTTAACTGAGAAGCTGGCTGCGCGGGGTCTTCAAAGGCAAATAGAAATTGACTTTTCTCCGCCAAAGGCACTGAGTAGAAGGCATCTTTCAAATCAATTACTGAGAAATATTTGGCTCATTAAGGAATTTCAGACAATAGAATATAAGGATTAGGCACTACGGGGTGTAAAGGAAACACAGCCTCATTTATTATTTGTAAATCTTGAGCTAGTCTCCATTTATCATTTGATTTCTTTATACCCAAAATAGGAGTGTTGCATGGACTGTTACAGGGAATTAATAGTCCATGCTCCTTTAAATTCTCAATGATGGGTTTTAACCCTTCCTTAACCTCAGGTTTCAGTGGATATTGCTTCTTATGTGGGAATAAGTGTGGGTCTTTGAGCTTGACAACTACAGGAATAGCATTTTGTGCTCGACCCACAGATTTTTCATCAGCCCATACTCTAGGATTCACATTTTGTTCAATTAAAGGGAGAGAAAGGGAGGGCTCCATATTCATGAAAACAGAGGCATGGACCTTGCTCAGTATATCCCTCCCCAAAAGGGGTGAGGGTGATTCTGGCACTATAAGAAATTCGTGTGAAAATAGCACAGAATCCCAGTTGCAAGATAGAGAATAACTGAAATAATACCTTTTGGCTCGTCCAGACAGTCCCATTATGGAAGCGGGTTGGAAAGAAAGTGGGCCAGGGGCTTCAGTAAGCACGGAGTAAGTTGCCCCAGTATCTAAAAGGATATTGACGGATTGGCCTCCCACTGTTATCAATACCGGGGTTCCTCAGGTGTAATTAGGATGGGAGCTTGTGTGGGGACCCCCGGGCACCTTCATCCTGATTGTCTTGAGAGTCAGACCCTTGAGACCTATGCCTCTGGGGACAGTCTCTCCTCCAATGTGGTCCCTTGCAGACCGGACATGGAGCCGGGGCGGCTTAGATGCCTGAGGGCAATCCCGCTTGAGATGCCCCTCCTTTCCACAGCAATAGCAAGCCCATCCCTTTTCACCTGGGTCCCTCTGGGCATTTTTCTCAGGCTGTTTAAGAATGGTTTTCATAGCCATTGCGAGGGCTTCCGCCTTTTCCTTCATCTTTCTCTGCCTTTCTTTCTTTTCCTCATATTCCCTACCATAATAGACTGTCTGAGCCAGTTGTAACAGATTATCTAAAGACTGATTTGGTCCATACGCCCGTTTTGATAACTTACGGCGAATATTTGGAGTGAGAAATCTATCCTTTAAGATCACTTTTCCCTCTTCACTTTCAGGATCAATCTCAGTGAATCTGCGAAGGGCTTCTCTCAGTCTGTCTAGGAATTTACCAGGAGCTTCCTTCTCCTCCTGTTCTATGTCTGCCAGTTTGCCATAGTTTAAAGACTTAGAACGCGCCTGCCTGAGTCCTTCAAGAATACATCTGACAAAATGACTCTGATCCCATCTTCCTTTAGCAGTGTTATAGTCCCAGTCTGGTTCTGTAGCTGGGACTGCCTGACTCCCAGTGGGGAGGGCATTTATCTCGTCCTCTCTCTTTCCTACTGATTCATTACCAAGCCATTCATCTCCATAAGCAACCGCTTTTCCCAAAACTCGAGCTTTTGAGTCAGGAGTCAACGTTTGTCCCAAGATATATATCACATCCTTCCAAGTAAGGTCATAATGCGGAGTAATACCTTTAAAAGCTCTAATATACTCTTCTGGGTCCTCTAAATAGTCTCCCAGATCCTCCTTAATTCTTTGTATCTCTTGATAAGAAAAAGGCTTATTAACTCTCATAGACTGATAATTTCTCCCAGTGGGTACTTCATGAAGAGGCAACAGCATGAGTGGCTGTCCCTCAGTCTCTCTGGCTGCTCTGCGCATGTCCCAGGGATAGATTGGAGAAACCTGCTTTTCTTTATCTCTTACTTCAGTGGTCTGAGTTTCTACTGAAACCAGAGTAGTTTGAAGTCGTACTGAGACAGGAATTGTTTGGACCTCTACGTGAGCGGTTCGAGTCTCAATTTGGGTTCCCACTGAGACCGAGGCAGTTTTAATCTCAGTTGGTGTTTCCACTGAGACCAAAGCAGTTTGAACCTCAGCTTGAAGCCCCGGATATGGGGGCAAAGTAGGAGGACAGGGGGGAGCTGAAGGTTTCACACCCAAATCTACACCCTTAGGACATAAGTTTGGCATATTTCACAGAGAGAAAAAGGGCAACACATACACTACTTCTACCCATTTCCCTTGTTTTTTACAGAACCGGTCTAATTGTAAAACAGTATTATACTTAAGAGACCCTCCAACTGGCCACCGTTTGCTGTCCTCCAGTGGGTACCACAGCCATGCAGTATCACATAGGAAGACCAGGTGTGTTCTTTAAGCTCTGGGGATCAAATCTATCCCAGTTTTTCAGGATACAGTTCAAAGGAGTGAGGCTGGAACTGTTAGCTCCCATCTGTAAGAGAGAAAAAAAGTGACCAGCACCATTTTTCTACCAGAGGTGTCCCTCCCTGCTCTAGATGGGGGTGTAGACGGACGTTACACCAAAAGCTTTTCCTTCCTGGTCGGATTTAGTCTGTTCCTTACCGACCCAGGCGTCAGACTCGTCCCTCCCGGTTCTATCACCGAGACGGGGTGGGGAGGCACCAGGGGTAGACCTGATGGCTTCCCTGACTGACGTCCAGCTCTTCACCTTGCTTGCCTCTGATGCCACTCGGGGTGCAATCAGAGTAACCTTCCAGAATGCCTCCCAAACTAAGACCTCTGGGGGAAACATTCATCACCTGAGTGCCTGTACACGACCCTGAGTGTATTCCTGACCACAATAAGACCTGTACGAACTTAAAACTGACATGTTCTTTGCAAGCATCACCACACTGGTATAAGAGCCTCCTCTGGTCCACTAAGAGCCAGTGTTAGCAAAGGAAAAAAACCATTGCAGTTCCAATCCGAGTAACCTTTAACCTCAGAGATGCTCTTGGAGTTAGAGCTCCATCTAGCTTCCAACTTTCCATGCCTAAAGAGGCTAGGCGCTTCCTGACTACCAATCCCAGTTTGAGACCTAGGCCACAGTAGAGTAGAAACATAGATCACAAGCCCCTTGAAAGTCTATGATCCAATAGATAAGGTTAGTACTTCTAATTCCCAAGGAGTTATGAAATGGTCAAAGAGACCGAAAAGTTTGACCGAGAAGGGAGAGTTCAGTCCACACGCTTTGCCCATTTCTGGTCGGTTCCTGAGGGAGACATTGGTTGCATCTTGGCATTGGCAGGTCGGTATAAACCCCTGACAGGTTTCTGCCATAAGCCTTATGAGGTTGCCGCAGAACCGCAGAGCAGGGCTCCTCACTTGCTTCACGCAGGGCGTGTCATTCATTCACACAAGCACACCGTAGAGTTAGTAAAGTACAGCGGAAAATGTGTTCACTCGGAGAACAAAGAACTAGAGCTCCAAGCATCCTTACCTTGTCCTGAAGGATCCCGGATGAGCCCCCAAGATGAAAGGTTGTTGCTGAATGATAAGACGCCGGGATTCTTGGCCTCTGGAGGAGACGAATTCAATCCGGGGCCAGAGACGAGGCTGGATCGCTCAGAGCTTTTGTGTAATAAAGTTTTATTAAAGTATAAAGGAGATAGAGAAAGCTTCTGACATAGGCATCAGAAGTGGGCAAAAGAGCACCCCCTCCTAGTCTTTAGCTGTATGTTATATAGTCACTCACAGTCTGTTAATGAAAAGAAAGGAATGTCTTAGAATTTAGAATGGCACCAGATAATTCATCCCTGGCCATAAAACGATTGACTTGAATCTTGTAGAAGGGCAGATTACCAAACGAATAGTTTTGTTTACATAGGTTAGGGAACAATATCTGAGTAAGTAGGTTAGGCCCTTTGGCAAACCAACTTGAAAGATAGAGTCTGGGGTACATTAACATAGCTTAAGACAACATTTCCATAAGAAAAAAGAAATGTATTGGTTAACTCAAGGTTTGAAAGTAGTTAGCTTCAGGTGAAACCAGGTGTCATGGCAACACAGCATTTTAAGAGAAACCTCCTTTTAAATATGTATAGAGAAGAAAAAATATACCGCTGGTTTGTTTCCTCCTGCCACTTAAGAGAGATAAAAACGTCTGGCACTTGCAGCCTATTTCCTCTGTTTGGAGACCCCTGGCCTTCCTGCCTGTTACCCTGTCAACAGTGAATCCCAAATCAGTGAGAAATGAAACTCAAAAGTTTTTAGAACAAATTCATTTTACTTTCTAAAAAGTATGCTTTTTCTTATCATTTATATGGCATATTTTATTAAGTGAACTAACAAAAAGGTAATGAATATAGCTTAAAATATGATAAAAATACTGACTTTGAAATTTTGCATATGAACTTACACCATGGGCAGGACAATAGGCTCCCTTGAACAAAGTAGGCATGACAGAGAAGCAAGGATGATGAGTTATGAAGATATTTTTACTTTATAAACAGATACAAGGGATTCTCTATTTATTATTTCCTCAGACTGATGTATCCTTATTTCTTACAGAAAAATAGTGTTATAGATCTTATTACAAAAACCACACATACTGAGATGTACTTGAAAAGATACACAAAGTTATTTCATTCTTTCACCAAGTTGTAGACCCTTGGTGAAACTTCCTCTCTAGAAGGAAAGACAGAACACACCTTTGCATCATTCATGAAAAAAAACCATAACCCACAAGAGACAAAGTACAGACCAGAAGTCAGTCTTTTAAGAGATCAGCCAAAAAATCTTAAGCAATTTTAAAATTTTAATCTTGAATGCCCCAGAAATATGCAGGTGTGAGTTTGTCAGCATCAAATGCGGTTGATCATGTGGTAAAAGCAGTTTTCTTATGGCATCCTAGCCATAAAAAGCTGCCATTGCCCTTCTAAGATACACAGAAAATTTTCACCTTATAATAAGTGAGCACTGTACTTAGAAAAAAAAAAAAAAACCTTCTTTTCAACTTTATCCTAGCCTACAAATCTAACTTAAAAACTTCCAGATGTTCAAGCTGGATTTAGAAAAGGCAGAGAAACAAGAGATCAAATCGCCGACATCCACTGGATCATCTAAAAAGCAAGAGAGTTCCAGAGAAACGCCTACTTCTTTTTTATTAACTACGCCAAAGCCTTTGACTCTGTGGATCATAACAAACTCTGGAAAAGTAGGGAAAGCGGCCAGTGAATAGTGGACACCCAGCAATATATTTTTCTCCATCATTTCCTTAATTCCCATGACTCCATACTCAGGCATTTTGATAAGTTTAAGATGCTCTTTACTTGATGACACAGTCAAATAACTCATTCAAATATTTGCTTTTAGTATGTTTCTAGATATTTCTCCTATAGGAGAAATCGGCAAGGGAAATAAAGCCAAAATAAACTAATGGGACTCCACCAAACTAGAAAGCTTCTGCACAGCAAAGGAAACCATCAATAAAAAAAGACAGCCTACCAAATGGGAGAAGATATTTGCAAGTGATATATCTGATGTGTTAGTATATAAAATATATATTTACACATACATAATACATATATCACTATAAAATTTTATATATAAAATACATAAAGAATTCATACAACAGAAGAACAAAAGTCATCAGAAAATCTGATAGACAACTTTCCAAAGAAGACATGAAGATAGCCAACTGACACATGAAAAAGTGTTCTCACACCACGAATTATTAGGAAAATGCAAATTAAAACCACAATGAGATATCACCTTACACTTGTCAGAATAGCTGTCATCAAAAAGATGAAAAATAGCAAATGTTAATGAGGAGGTGGAGAAAAAGGAACACTCATACACTATTAGTGGAAATGTAAATTGATGAGGCTGCTATGGAAAATAATATGGATGTTCCTCAAAAAGCTAAAAGTAGAGTTGATGGAAAGATGGCAGATGAGCAAGATTGGGAGATAAACTTCCTCCCCACAAATACATCAGAAATACATCTGCATGTGGAACAACTCCAACAGAACACCTTTTGAATGCTGAATGAAACCCAGATTTTCAAAAAGTAATCTTTGTTATATTGCATTTTTCCCATGTTTTTGATTTTGTACTTTTGCTAATCTAGTTTTAAGTATTCATGTTCACTTATGGGTTTGTTTATTGACTTGATTGCTCTCTTTTTTGATTCTTATTTTTAATTCTTTCTTTTTCTCTTTTTACTCTTTGTAAATGTGTAAGTTTCCTTGGCTGATCTTGGCTGTTAAGTGTTGCTTTTACCATTAGTCTTGGAGCCTTGTCTTCTGTGCTGTGTGGACTATGAAATCTTGGTGCTACAGTAAGGAGGTGGGCCTGAACTTCCAAAGAGGGAGACCTAAGTCCAGGACTTTGTACCACCAGAGACCTCCTGCCCCATGGAGCATTAATCAGTGAGAGCTTTCGCAAAGGCCTCCATCACAATTCTAAGGCTAGGTTCAATCCAAAGAACAGCAAGCTCCAGTGCCAGATGTCTCATGCCAAACTTTCAGTAAAACAAGAATGCAATCCTGTTAGCAGACAGTCTGCCCATAAGAATACCAAGCCCCCAGAAACCCCCAAACTCACTACTAGACATGGCACTGCCCTTCAGAAAGACAAGATATAGCTCCATCCGCAAGAACACAGGCACAAGTCCCCCCAACCAGAAAAGCCTAACAGGGTCCAACCCCACCCATGGAGGGAAGACACCACAAATAAGGGGAACTACAGTCTTTGAGCCGGCAGAAAGGAGATGACAAACATAGTAAATTAAACAAAACAAAAAGACAAAGAAACATGCAGCAGATGAAGGAACATGGTAACACCCACAAGACCAAACAAATGAAGGAGAAGCAGGCAGCCTACCTGAAAAATAACTCAGGGTAAGAATAGTAAAGATGATCCAAAATCTAAGAAATAAAAGAGAGACACAAAGGGAATGGAGGCATGGATCAAGAAGATACATGAAATATTTAACAAGGACCTAGAATAAACAAAGAACAGACAATCAGCAACAAACAACAGAATGAGACAAAGGATGTACTACAGGAAACCAGTAACATAATAACTGAAGCAGAAAAACAGATATGTGAACTGGGGTGGAAATAGTTGAAGCAGAGTAGAATTTAAAAAAAAAAAAAAAAAGGATGAAAAGAAATGAAGACAGCCTCAGAGGCTCTTGGGACTACATTAAGTGCACCAACATCCAAATTATAAGGGTTACAGAAGAAGAAGGAAAAAAGAAAGGGTATGAGAAAATACTTGTTGAGATTATAGTCAAAAAAATCCTCTAACATGGGGAAGGAAATAGCCTCCCAAGTCCAGACAGACAAAGAGATCCATAAAAAAATAAACCCAAAGAGAAATATGCCAATCAAACATATTAATTGAAACATATTATTCAGAAACATATTAATCAAACTAACAAACACAAAGAAAAATATTAAAAGGAGCAAAGAAAAAGCAACAAATAATATACAGGGGGGTCCCCATAAGACTAACAGCTGATCTTTCAACAGAAATTTGGCAGGCCAGAAGGGAGTAACAGGATATACTTAAAGTGATGAAAGGGAAAAAACCTACAACCAAGATTACTCTATCCAGCAAGGATCTCATTCAGATTCAAAGGAGAAATCAAAAACTTTACAGATAAGCAAAAGTCAGGAGAATTCAGCACAATCAAACCAGTCTTACAACAAATGCTAAAGGAACTTCTCTAGAAAACGAAACATAAGAGAAAGAAAAGGCCTACAGAAACAAACCTAAAACAATGAAGTAAATGATAATAGCATCATATATATCAATAATTACCTTAAATGTAAATGGATTTAAAGATCCAACCAAAAGAAGTAGATTGGGTGAAAGGCCATAAAAACAAGACCCCTATATCTGCTGTCTACAAGAGACCTACTTCATAACTAGAGATATATACAGATTGAAAGTGAGGGGATGGAAAAAGATATTCCATGCAAATTGAAATCAAAATAAAGCAGAGGTAGCAATACTCATATCAGATAAAATAGACTCTAAAATAAAGACCATTACAAGAAACAGTGAAGGACTACATAACAATTAAGTGATCAATCCAAGAAGAAGATATAACAATTATAAATATACATGCACCCAACATAGGAGCATCTCAATACCTAAGGCAAATGCCAACAGTTCCTAAAAGTGACTCAGAAGTAGCACAATAATGGTGAGGGATTTAACACTCCAATCACATCAATGGACAGATCATCCAGACAAATTGAAATTATTTCAAGCATCATTTCTGACCACAGTGCTATAAAATTAGATGTCAAATACAGGAAAATGCCTATAAAAAACACAAACACATGGAGGCTAAACAATATGCTCTGAATATCCAAAGGGTCACTGAAGAAATCAAAGAGGAAATTAAAAAAAAAAAAATACCTAGAAACAAATGACAATGAAAACACAACTAAAAACCTATGGGATGCAATAAAAGCGGTGGTAAGAGGGAAGTTTATAGCAATACAAGCCTACCTTAAGAAACAAGAGAAATATCAAATAACCTAAACTTACACATAAAGCAACTAGAAAAAGAAGAACCAAAAACTCCAAAATTAGTAGAAGGAAAGAAATCCTAAAGATCAGAGCAGAAGTAAATGAAATGAAGACAATAGCAAAGATCAATAAAACTAAAACTTGTTCTTTGAGAAAATAAACAAATTTGACAAACCATTAGCCAGACTCGTCCAGAAAAAAACTGAGAAGACTCAAATCAATAAAATTAGAAAAGAAAAAGAAGTGACAACAGACAATTCAGAAATGCAAAGGATCATAAGAGACTACTAAGAGCAACTATGCCAATAAAATAGATGACCTGGAAGAATTGGAAAAATTCTTAGGAAAGTATAATCTTTTAAAACTGAATGAGAAAGAAGTTGAAAATTTGAACAGACCAATCACAAGCAGGGACATCAAACCTGTGATCAAAAACCTTCCACAAACAAAAGCCCATGGCCAGATGGCTTCACAGGTGAATTCTGGCAAAAGAGCTAATACTTATCTTTCTCAAACTCTTCCAGAAAATTGCAGAGGAAGGAACACTTCCAAACTCATTATATGAGGCCAACATCACCCTGACACAGAAATCAGACAAAGATATCACAAACACACACACACACACACACACACACACACACACACACACACACACAAAATTACAAGCCAATGTCACTGATGAACATAGATGGAAAAATCCTCAACAAAATTCTAACAAACAGAATCCATGATCAAGTGGGCTATATCCCTGGGATGCAAGGTTAGGTTGCTTGCATGTCCTAGCTATTGTAAACAGTGCTGCAATGAACATGTCGGTACACGTGTCTCTTTTCATTCTGATTTCCTCAGTGTGTATGCCCAGCAGTGGTATTGCTGGGTCATATGGCAGTTCTATTTTCAGTTTTTTAAGGAATCTCCACACTGTTCTCCATAGTGGCTGTACTAGTTTGCATTCCCACCAACAGTGGAAGAGGGTTCCCTTTTCACCATACCCTCTCCAGTATTTATTGTTTGTAGACTTTTTGATAGCAGCCATTCTGAATGGCATGAAGTGGTACCTCATTGTGGTTTTGATTTGCATTTCTCTGATAATGAGTGATGTTGAGCATCTTTTCATGTGTTTGTTAGCCATCTGTATGTCTTCTTTGGAGAAATGTCTGTTTAGTTCTTTGGCCCACTTTTTGATTGGGTCATTTATTTTTCTGGAGTTGAGCTGCAGGAGTTGCTTGTATATTTTGGAGATTAATTCTCTGTCAATTGCCTTGTTTGCTTTTATTTTCTCCCATTCTGAAGGCTGTCTTTTCACCTTACTTATAGTTTCCTTTGTTGTGCAAAAGCTTTTAAGTTTAATTAGGTCCCAACTGTTTATTTTTGCTTTTATTTCCATTACTCTGGGAGGTGAGTCATAGAGGATCTTGCTGTGATTTAAGTCAGAGTGTTCTGCCTATGCTTTCCTCTAGAAGTTTTATAGGTCCTGGTCTTACATTTAAATCTTTAATCCATTTTGAGTTTACCTTTGTGCATGGTGTTAGAAAGTGGTCTAGTTTCATTCTTTTACAGGTGGTTGACCAGTTTTCCCAGGACTATTTGTTAAAGGGATTGTCTTTTCTCCATTGTATATTTTTGCCTCCTCTGTCAAAGATGAAGTGTCCATAGATGTGTGGATTTATCTCTGGGCTTTCTATTTTGTTCCATTGATCTATATTCCTGTCTTTGTGCCAGTACCATAATGTCTTGATGACTGTAGCTTTGTAGTATAGTCTGAAGTCAGGAAGATTGATTTCTCCAGTTCCATTCTTCTTTCTCAAGATTTCTTTGGTTATTCAAGATTTTTTGTATTTCCATAGAAATTGTGAAATTATTTGTTCTAGTTCTGTGAAAAATACCATTGGTAGCTTGATAGGGATTGCATTGAATCTATAGATTGCCCTGGGTAGTATACTCATTTTCACTATATTGATTCTTCTGATCCATGAACATGGTATATTCCTCCATCTATTTGTGTCATCTTTGATTTCTTTCATCAATGTTTTATAATTTTCTATATATAGGTCTTTTGTTTCTTTAGATTTATTTATTTCTAAGTATTTTATTCTTTTTGTAGCAATGGTGAACGGATTGTTTCCTTAACTTTTTTGTTTTCTCATTGTTAGTGTATAGGAATGCAAGGGATTTCTGTGTATTAATTTTATATCCTGAAACTTTACTATGTTCATTGATTAGCTCTAGTAATTTTCTGGTGGTGTCTTTAGGGTTCTCTACATAGAGGGTCATGTCATCTGCAAACAGTGAGAGTGTTACTTCTTCTTTTCCAATCTGGATTCTTTTTATTTCTTTTTCTTCTCTGACTGCCGTGGCTAAAACTTCCAAACCTATGTTGAATAGTAGTGGTGAGAGTGGGCACCCTTGTCTTGTTCCTGACTTTGGGGGAAGTGCTTTCAATTTTTTGCCAATGTTTGCTGTGGGTTAATTATATATGGCTTTTATTATGTTGAGGTATGTTCCTCCTATGCCTGCTTTCTGGAGAGTTTTTGTCGTAAATGGATGTTGAATTTTGCCAAAGGCTTTCTCTGCATCCATTGAGGTAATAGTATGATTTTTATCCTTCAATTTGTTAATGCGGTGTATCACATTTATTGATTTGCAAAATTGAAGAATCCTTGCATCCCTGAGATAAAGCTGACTTGGTCATGATGTATAATCTTTTCAATGTATTGTTGAATTCTGTTTGCTAGAATTTTGTTGAGGATTTTTGCATCTATGTTCATCTGTGATATTGGCCTGTAGTTTTCTTTTTTTGTGGTGTCTGTCTGGTTTTGGTATTTGGGTGATGGTGGCCTCACAGCATGAGTTTGGGAGTTGACCTTCCTTTGTAATTTTCTGAAAGAGTTTGAGAAGGATAGGTGTTAGCTCTTCTCTAAATTTTTGGTGGAATTCACCTGTGAAGCCATCTGGTCCTGGGCTTTTGTTTGTTAGAAGATTTTTTATTATAGTTTCTATTCTGTGCTTGTGATGGGTCTATACAGATTTTCTATTTCTTCCTGGTTCAGTTTTGGGAAGTTATACTTTTCTAAGAATTCATCCATTTCTTCCAAGTTGTCCATTTTATTGGCATATAGTTGCCGATAGTAGTCTCTTATGATCTTTTGTATTTCTGTGTTGTCTGTTGTGATTTCTCCATTTTCATTTCTAATTTTGTTGATTTGATTCTTCTCCCTTTTATTCTTGATGAGTCTTGCTAATGGTTTGTCTATTTTATTTATCTTCTCAAAGAACCAGCTTTTAGTTTTGGTGATTTTTGCTATATTCTCCTTTGTTTCTTTGTCATTTATTTCTGCCCTAATTTTCATGATTTCTTTCCTTATACTAACCCTGGGGTTCTTCACTTCTTCTTTTTCTAGTTGCTTTAGTGTAAAGTTAGGTTATTTATTTGATTTTTCTCTTGTTTCTTGAGGTAAGCTTGTAATGCTATGAACCTTCCCCTTAACACTGCTTTTACTGAATCCCATAGGTCTTGTGTTGTCATTGTTATCCTGGGCCATAAATATAGTCTTAACAAATTCAAATAAACTGAAATCATTTCAAGCATCTTTTCTGATCACAATGCAGTAAGATTAGATGTCAACTACGGGGGGGGGGGGGGGCACTATTAAAAATACAAACATATGGAGGCTAAATAACAGGCTTCTGAATAACCAATAAATCATGGAAAAAATCAAAAAGGAAACCAAAATATGCATAGAAACAAATGAAAATGTAGTTACTTTGGATTCTGTCTTTCTTCAAGCTGGTTCTGCCTAAGACTCAGAACTGATAATGGCTCAACAAACCAATAGGTTTTACTCATGGAAATGTTCTTGTAAGCCATGTTAATGAAACTATGTATTTGCTTGGAAATCTGCCTGTCTTCAAAATTCATGTCAACTGTTTTATGGCCTGGGATGACTCCACTTGTGCCAATGCTATCTCAAAATGCAAGTTGTGGGTGAGGGGCCTGGGATCACTCTGACTTTGAGACATTTTCTTTCTCTAATTAGCAGCTTACTAATAGGAAAATCCTATGGATGGAGAAGCCTGGTAGGCTACAGTCCATGGGGTCACCAAGAGTCGGACATGACTGAGCAACTTCACTTTCACTTTTCAATAGGTATATAGCTTCTTGCTAAAAACTAGTAAGGGAGGCACTCTTTCTGCCCCCTGCTGATGTCTATGTCAGAAGCTTTCTCTATCTCTTTTATACTTTAATAAAAGTTTGTTACACAAACGCTCCAAGTGATCAAGCCTCGTCAATGGACCCAGATCAAATTCCTTTTCTCCAGAGGCCAAGAATCCCAGGGTCATTCACAGCTCATAGTGACAACCTTTCACAGGGATGGACGTATGCCTGGTGGTGTCAGAGCTGATTTTTTCAGGAATTTCCAGAGTAAATGTTAGTATAAATGTGGGTGAGAAGAAACAGCAATTTTAGCCAAAAGGTTCAGTGGAAAGCTGTAAGTCATCTAATCATAACAATAAGAAGAATGCATTATTATGATACATGAAATTTGACTAACTCAACCTCTGGTTTACATATTTTGTATTTGTTATGCTTCCTTTTGTGGTAATAAGTTAGTGATTTCTTAGAAATTCAGTAAATATTCATTAACCAGGTTTTTTAAGTCCATGAATAGGTTTTCTGCCAATAAACACAGAGTTAGTTACCATTTAATTCTGAAAAATCATATAGAAAAGAAATATCAGAAAAAGACTGTACTTTGTCCAGTTTTACAACAATTATAGTAGGTACATTTTGTGTTAAGTAAAAAGGGCAGGGTTATTTGTGTCTATTTCATCAGTGTTTTCTTCCTTGTAAGTTTTCTAAACTTGTCAAATGGATTGCTTGCTGTTGATCAGACTCTGATCATATTTGTGCATCAATGTTGGACAACTTTGTTCAAGGTCTGCCTGTTTTCCTGACACCACGTGCCTTCCTTTCCCATATCATCATCCTTCTGAAAGATACCTGAGGATAGACATTCATGCCCAGTAACTCTATGTCCCACCATTTTCCATCACTGGCCTCTCAACATGGATGTTTAGCTGAAGATATTTCAGAAGCACCAAGATTTCAAAATGCAGGCTGAACACTAACCTCACAAATCTTAAAGTACTGATTCATTATGGTTTTATTGCTCTTTTTCATTTTATCATTCTGGCTTTATGATTGCTAATTAAATACAACAATGAGTAGCAAAATATCAATAATTATTTTATATCATTTTCAGTTATTCAAATACCACTATAGATGACACTAAAATTATACCTAAAGAAGATCCTTTTACATAAGGCTCACATCACTTTTCCTTTTCTGCCCACTGATATCATGGTCAGGCTCAAATCAACTTTGGCTACCTGGACTGATCCTGATCTAACAGAGGGATATTTAAACAGCTCTAAGAGTCTTTTTTTTTTTTTTTTTTCAGCTCTAAGAGTCTTATCTCCATCTCAGTATTATACCATTGCACTTCTGATAACTAGGTTTTCATCTCGTTTCCAAGTTCTGATCCCACCTGTGGGTCTTTTACCTGGGATTTTTTTCATGATTCCAGTTTCTCAGTACCGAATCTAGTAACTTATCTTGCAATAAAAGCAATAGTATAACATATCTTTGGGTAATAATAACACATTGTTGAGAAATAATAATTACATTTTGAGCACTTACTACATACCAGGCAGTTTTCAAAATGCATTACACATTAATTCATTTAATATGTGCATCACAGGTGCTTCCTGCCAGCCTGCCTCCTAGAATTGTAAACTGACTGAGAATCTTCATCCAGGAACAGAAGCCTCTCTCTTCAAGGAGAGCAGACTTAACACTAAGGGTCCCTTCATCCCTTTAGTGAAGTGTTAATACATCAACTTCTACCTGACTTTAGAGGCTCTACTATTTCATTTTGTATCTTCCCATCCACTGTTGCTGTAGCTTATCCTGAATGCAATGTCAAGAAAGACAGTTTCTGAAATTAGAGCCAGCAGTTTGTCAGCTTCCCAGGAAGTGGGGAATAAGAGGCATTTGTGGTGCCAAGCTCTCCTTTCCTCAAGTGCCCTGCTTTGTTATCAGTTACTGACATGTCCTGGAAAATCCTAAAATGCATCTCTCTACAGAATTCATTTGAGGGCTAAATATCACCATATACACAAGGAACTTGATGGAACTAATTGATTCACACTAGTTCCATGTAGCGAGAAGCTATCAAACATAAGCTTATCATATTTATTTGCAAAATGTTCTAAAATTGTCTTTAAAGGGCTTTTTTTCAGAATAAGTAATAAATACTCCCCAGAAACCCAAAATATAGCAATCAGCGTACGTGAAATACTCAAAAATATATAACAAGAGTTTGCTTAATCAGGAAGAATACAAATCTTCCCAGGTCATCCTAGAAAAATAAGGAAACAGGGAAGGCTCAGGGTCAAGCAATCGGGAGTGTTAATCTTGGTCTGTCACTTACTAGCTGTGTGAAGTGAGGAATTTAAGTTCTGCATCTGTTTCTTCATCTGTTAAATAAAAATGCTGAGACATTTCTGTCTTATCGGGCTGTGACGTGGCTTCAAAATATGGCATTTCATATTTTGAAATGCCTGTCACGGAGAGTGACACAGATACATGCTCAGGAGTGGTGAGGATGCTACTGATGTAATGCTGATGAGTACAATGATGATGGCCATGGACAGGACCCTGGAGATGTGCTACTTGGCTCCCTGGGAGAAATCACAGGATAGGATGAACATTTGGTAATTGATGAAGGAAATGTCAAAGAAAATAATTGAGAAAGGAAAAGAAGGGAAAGGGGGAAAAGAGCTAAGATATATTAAAAACCAGAAGAGTCCCAAGAAAGTAAAGCAACCTAAACAATCTAAAGCAATTTGAAACCAGCCTTGTAGCCCCTGGCATCATAAACATTTCCTACAAGCTTCATCAAGGTGATTTTTCTTTTCTCAGCCATTACAGATATTTGAAAATCTGCTTAGGTTGCAATGAGGATCCTTAACCCAACTGAGTTTTGCACTGTCTTTAAAAACATTGATTCTCCAGGAATTTGAGATGATTTAAATTAATCACATGAAACTAAAGGTATGCATTCAATATGACACTATGCTACAAACAGAAGTTAGAAATTGGGTTGATTCTTTGGCTGTCTTGTAGAAAGAAATCAAGGATAAAGAATCAGAACATTCATAAGTACCTAGAATGAATGTTTACCTAAGAATAGCAAAAGCAGGAAATAGTATATACATAAAGTGAGCCCTGAAATTCTGTGCTATTCTACCAGATTTTTCTGAGGTAGACTCCCCAAATGTTATCCAATCACAACAACAGAAGATGACCCTCATGAGAGTTTTGAAAGAGAAGCTGAGTCATATTTTGGAAAAAAATGATGTTTTTAGTCTCCCACAACATCAAATTGTGGAAAGATTTCAGAAGTATAAGTAAAATATGACTATATGAATACCAAAGTTTAAAGTTCCCTTCCTGCAAGTTTATCTTGGGATGAACTGAAAATCAAAATGTGAGTGGAGGTTAGCTATTCCTTCTGTAGTAATGTCTAATTTTCATTGTCAATGAGGAAAAAACAAAGTTCAAGTATGCTCATTATTTCACTAAAATCAACTGCCTAGTCCTCTCCCTTCCTGATTTTGGTTACCTAAAATAATCTGGTCTTGTTGTCTATGGTTTGATTTGTTTACCCCTCAGCTTTCATAACCCTCATGTTCTTCTCTGCTCTAACTTGTACTTTCAAATCAAATCAGAGTTTACATTTATGCTAAGTTATGTGAGGCACAAATGTGACATAACCCTCCAAAAAAGGTAAGTGTCATCTTGGAAATAAGAGAAGTACACTATTCAAAATGCAAGAGGTGCTGGTCCAATTTCACCTTTGGAAAAAGATTTCACTTTTGGAAAAAAAAGAAAAGAAAAGTCACACTGAACATATTATTTATGTCTCTTAAAGGTTTTAGGGATTCAATACATAATATCCATTTCTTCCATTGCTGAGTTTAGAACCAACTGAAAAATAAGACACAGAAGACTAACATGTTAAACTGTCAACTTTATTATTGGTAAACTAATTGGAGAAGGTGACATTTAATCTGTGGACAAAAGAGCCTGTTAATTCTCCACTCCTACAAGTCCTTCCTGCATCTCAGCAGACACACCCACACCTCCTTCAGTGCTTTGGGGGAGTCTGAAGTTGTCTCTGCCTGGGGCAGAAGAGGAAGGAAAAGGGGGAGGTTATAGTTCTTTCATAGATTTGTTACACTCAATTAGCTTACTTGTCATCACCTATTTGTTCCGGGCTTCTCTGTATGAAAGAGTGAGTGAAGGATGAACTGGAGGCCAAGAGACTTGTTCTAGCAGGGGTCCTTCAATGTAGAAATATTGACCAAATGAAAGGAATTTCCTTGTTGTTGTTCAGTTGCTAATTTGTGTCTGACTATTTGCAACAAGTACAGACTTTCCTGTACTTCACTATTTCCCAGAGTTTGCTCAGACTCATGTCCATTGAGTCAGAGATGCCACCCAACTGTCTCATCCTGTGTTGCCCACTTTTTCTCCTGCCCTCAGTCTTTCCCAGCATCTTGTCAGCTCCTTGCACCAGGTGACCCAAGTATTTGAGCTTCAGTTTCAGCATCAGTCCATCCCATGACGATTAAGGGTTGATTTGCTTTAGGACTGACTGGTTTGATCATCTTGCAGTCCAAGGGACTCTTACCCTTGGAGTCCAGCACCACAGTTCAAAAGCATCAGTTCTTTAGTGCTCAGTCTTCTTTATGTTCCAACTCTCATATGCATACATGACTACTGGAAAAACCATAGCTTTGACTATACAGACTTTTGTCGACAAAATGACATCTCTGTTTTTTAAAACGCTGTCTACATTTGTCATAGCGATTCTTCCAAGGAGCAAACATATTTTAATTTCATGCCTGCAGTCACCATCTGCAGTCATATTTTTAGCCCAAGAAAATAAAATCTGACACTGCTTCCATTATTTCCACATTTATTTGCCATGAAGTGATAGGACCGGATACCATGATCTTAGATTTTTGAATGCCAATTCTAAGCCAGCTTTCTCATGCTCCTCTTTTGCCCTCATCAAGAGGCTCTTTAGTTTCTCTTCACTTTCTGCCATTAAAGTGGTATCACATGCATATCTGAGATTGTTGATATTTCTCCCAGCAGTTTTGATTCAGCTCAGCATTTCCCATGATGTATTCCCATTGTATTCACCCAGTCCAGCATTTCCTTTAAGGAGGGCTGAGAGGAGCTACTCCACGTTCAAGGTCAGGATGGGCGGCTGTGAGAAGATACCCCCCATCTAAGGTAAGGAGAAGCCGTGAAGAGATACCCCACATCGCGGTAAGAGAAAGCCAAGTAAGACGGTAGGTGTTGCAAGAGGGCATCAAAGGGCAGACACACTAAAACCATAATCATAGAAAACTAGACAATCTGATCACAGGACCACAGCCTTGTCTAACTCAATGAAACTAAGCCATGCCATGTGGGGCCACCCAAGACGGTCGGGTCATGGTGGAGAGGTCCGACAGAATGTGGTCCACGGGAGAAGGGAATGGCAAACCACTTCAGTATTCTTGCCTTGAGAATCCCATGAACAATATGAGAAGGCAAAATGATAGGATACTGAATGAGGAACTCCCCAGGTCGGTAGGTGCCCAATATGCTAATGTAGATCAGTGGAAAAATAACTCCAGAAAGAATGAAGGGATGGAGCCAAAGCAAAAACAATACCCAGTTGTGGATAGGACTGGTGATAGAAGCAAGGTCTGATGCTATAAACAGCAATATTGCATAGGAACCTGGAATGTTAAGTCTATGAATCAAGGCAAATTGGAAGTGGTCAAACAGGAGATGGCAAGAGTGAATGTCAACATTCTAGGAATCAGTGAACTAAAATGGACTGGAATGGGTGAATGTAGCTCAGATGACCATTATACCTACTACTGTGGGCAGGAATCCCTTAGAAGAAATGGAGTAGCCATCATGGTCAACAAAAGAGTCCAAAATGCAGTACTTGGATGCAATCTCAAAAATGACAGAATGATCCCTGTTCATTTCCAAGGCAAACCATTCAATATCATGGTAATCCAAGCCTATGCCCCAACCAGTAATGTTGAAGAAGCTGAAGTTGAATGGTTCTATGAAGACCTACAAGACCTTTTAGAACTAACACCCAAAAAAGATGCCCTTTTCATTATAGGGGACTGGAATTCAAAAGTAGGAAGTCAAGAAACACCTGGAGTAACAGGGAAATTTGGCCTTGGAGTACGGAATGAAGCAGGGCAAAGGCTAATAGAGTTTTGCCAAGAGAACGCACTGGTCATAGCAAACACCCTCTTCCAACAACATAAGAGAAGACGCTACACATGAACATCACCAGATGGTCAACACCAAAATCAGATTGATTATATTCTTTGCAGCCAAAGATGGAGAAGCTCTATACAGTCAGCAAAAACAAGACCAGGAGCTGACTGTGGCTCAGATCATGAACTCCTTATTGCCAAATTCAGGCTTAAACTGAAGAAAGTAGGGAAAACCACTAGACCATTCAGGTATGACCTAAATCAAATCCCTTATGACTATACAGTGGACGTGAGAAATAGATTTAAGGGACTAGATCTGATAGAGAGCCTGATGAACTATGGATGGAGGTTCATGACATTGTACAGGAGACAGGGATCAAGACCATCCCCATGGAAAGGAAATGCAAAAAGGCAAAATGGTTGTCTGAGGAGGGCTTACAATAGCTGTGAAAAGAAAAGAAGCAAAAAGCAAAGGAGAAAAGGAAAGATATTCCCATTTGAATGCAGAGTTCCAAAGAATAGCAAGGAGAGATAAGAAAGCCTTCCTCAGCGATCAATGCAAAGAAATAGAGGAAAACAACAGAATGGGAAAGACTAGAGATCTCTTCAAGAAAATTAGAGATATCAAGGGAACATTTCACACAAAGATGGGTTCGATAAAGGACAGAAATGGTATGGACCTAACAGAAGCAGAAGGTATTAAGAAGAGGTGGCAAGAATACACAGAAGAACTGTACAAAAATGATCTTCATGACCCAGAAAATCACAAAGGTGTGATCACTCACCTAAGCCAGACATCCTGGAATGTGGTATCAAGAAAGCATCACAATGGACAAAGCTAGTGGATGTGATGGAATTCCAGTTGAGCTATTTCAAATCCTGAAAGATGATGCTGTGAAAGTGCTACACTCAATATGCCAGCAAATTTGGAAAACTCAGCAGTGGCCACAGGACTGGAAACGGTCAGTTTTCATTCCAATCCCTAAGAAAGGCAATGCCAAAGAATGCTCAAACTACCGCACAATTACACTCATCTTACACGCTAGTAAAGTAATGCTCAAAATTCTCCAAGCCAGGCTTCAGCAATACATGAACCGAGAACTTCCAGATGTTCAAGCTGGTTTTAGAAAAAGCAGAGGAACCAGAGATTAAATTGCCAATATCTGCTGGGTCATCAAAAAAGCAAGAGAGTTCCAGAAAATCATCTATTTCTGCTTTATTGACTATGCCAAAGCCTTCGTCTGTGTGGATCACAACAAACTGTGGAAAATTCTGAAGGAGATGGGAATATCAGACCACCTGACCTGCCTCTTGAGAAACGTGTATGCAGGTCAGGAAGCAACAGTTAGAACTGGGCATGGAACAACAGACTGGTTCCAAATAGGAAAAGCAGTATGTCAAGACTGTATATTGTCACCCTGCTTATTTAACTTCTATGTAGAGTACATCATGAGAAATGCTGGGGTAGAAGAAGCACAAGCTGGATTCAAGATTGCTGGGAGAAATATCAATAACCTCAGATACGCAGGTGACACCACCCTTATGGCAGAGAGTAAAGAGGAACTGAAAAGCCTCTTGATGAAAGTGAAAGAGGAGAGTGAAAATTTTGGCTTAAAGCTTAACATTCAGGATCTTAGATCATGGCATCTGGTCCCATCACCTCATGGAAATAGATGGGGAGACAGTAGAAACAGTGTCAGACTTCATTTTGGGGGGCTCCAAAATCACTGCGAACGGTGACTGCAGCCATGAAAATAAAAGATGCTTACTCCTTGGAAGGAAAGTTATGACAAACCTAGATAGCATATTAAAAAGCAGAGACATTACTTTGCCAACAGTGGACTGTCTGGTCAAGGCTATGGTTTTTCCAGTGGCATGTACGGATGTGAGAGTTGGACTGTGAAGAAAGCTGAGCACCGAAAAATTGATGATTTTGAACTGTGGTGTTGGAGAAGACTGTTGAGAGTCCCTTGGACTGCAAGGAGATCCAACCAGTCCATCCTGAAGGAGATCAGTCCTGGGTGTTCATTGGAAGGACTGATACTGAAGCTGAAACTCCAATACTTTGGCCACCTGATGCGAAGAGTTGACTCATTGGAAAAGACCCTGATGCTGGGAGGGATTGGGGGCAGGAGCAGAAGGTGACGACAGAAGATATGATGGCTGGATGGCATCACCGACTCGATGGGCATGAGTTTGAGTAAACTCCGGGAGTTTGTGATGGACAGGGAGGCCTGGCATGCTGAGATTCATGGGGTCCCAAAGAGTCGGACACGACTGAGCGACTGAACTGAACTGAACTAAGGGAACATTTCATGCATAGATCAGCACAATAAAGGACAGAAATGTTATGGACCTAAAAGAAGAAGAAGATATTAAGAAGAGGTGACAAGAATACACAGAAGAACTATACGTAAAAAGATCTTAATAACCCAGATAACCATGATGGTGTGATCACTCACCTAGAGTGAGACATCCTGCAATGTAAACTCAAGTTGGTCTTAGTGAAATGGGAAACCAAGTACTTGTTTGCAGGGCAAAAGAATGAACTTCAAGCACACAGATCTCACAGTAGCAAGCAAATAGGATTTATTTTAAGAAGAAAGTACAAATCTCTCAGCATAGACACTGAGAGCGGGCAAAGAGTCCCCCAAAGGTGGGATAACAGCAACTTATATCCTCATTAGTATTGATCTGTACATTTGGTATTGATCTGGTTGGTTCCTGTCCATAACATATGTCATTTCTAGCCAATCATTTTAAAATGTTTAACTTGATACTTTTACGACTTCTTTTGATTCCCAGTTTCTAAGTCTCCTAATACATTGAGTTACCATCCTGTGACCCTACCTTATGACCTTCGCCATTCCACAAAGGACCAGATATAGGCCAAAAGTTGATTTTCTACCTTTTGTTTTTCTTTTAGATAAGAGGGCCAGGAGTTAATGGTTGTCCTGTCCAGGATCTGAGTGTTTGATCTACCAGACTGAAGATGAATTGCTCTGAAAGTCAGGAAACTGAAACAAAGGGTATAGCTTTAGGTTGTGGAGTGAGATGTTTACTGAAAAAAAGATGGAGATCAAAGAGCCCTACACTGACTGCCTGCCTAGCAATTTCTACCTCATTAGGAAGCATCACTATGAACAAAGCTTAAAGGAAGTGATGGAATTCCAGCTGAGCTATTCCAAATCCTAAAAGATGATGCTGTTAAAGTACTTCACTCAATATGCCAGCAAATTTGGAAAACCCAGAGTAGCCACAGCACTGGGAAAGGTCAGTTTTCATTACAATACCAAAGAAGGACAGTGCCAAAGAATGTTCAAACTACAGTCCCATTGTGCTAGTTTCACATGATAGCAAGGTAATACTCAAAATCCTCCAAGTTAGGCTTCAAACAGTATGTGTACTGAGAATGTCCAGATGCACAAGCTGAATTTAAAAAGACAGAGGAAGCAGAGATCAAATCCCCAACATCCTTTAGATCATAGAAAAAGCAAGAGAATTCCTGAAAAACATCTACATCTGTTTAATTGACCACCCTAAAGCCTTTGACTGTGTCAATCACAACAAACTGTGGAAAATTCTTCAAGAGATATGAATGCCAAACCACCTGACCTGCCTCCTGAGAAACCTATATGCAGTTAAGAAGCAGACATGGAATAATGGACTGGTTCCAAATTGGGAAAGGAGTACATCAAGGCTGTATATTCTCACCCTGTTTATTTAATTTATATGCAGAGTACTTCATGTGAAATGCCAGGCTGGATGAAGCACATGCTTGAGTCAAGATTGCTGGGAAAAATATAAGCAACTTCAGATATGCATATGACACCACCCTTATGGCAAAAAATCAAAGAGGAATTAGAGTCTCTTGATGAAAGTGAAAGAGGATAGTGAAAAAACTGGCTTAAAACTCAACATTCAAAAACTAAGATCATGGTATACAGTTGCATCACTTCATGGCAAATAGATGGGAAAACAAAGGAAATATTGACAGACTTTATTTTCTTAAGCTACAAAATTACTGCGGCTGGTGACTGCAGCCATGAAGTTAAGAGATGTTTGTTTCTCAGAAGAAAAGCAATGAGAAACGTAGACAATGTATTGAAAAGCAGAGATATTACTTTGTCAACAAAGGTCCATATAGTCAAAGCTATGGTTTTTCCAGTAGTCATTCATGGGTGTGAGAGTTGGACCATAAAGAAGGCTGAGCACTGAAGAATGAATGCTCATGAACTGGTGTTGGAGAAGACTCTTGAGAGTCCCTTGGACACCAAGGAGATCAATCCAGTCAATCCTAAAGGAAATAAACCCTGAATATTAATCAGAAGAACTGATGCTGATGCTGAAACTCCAATACTTTGGCCACCCAATGGGAAGAGCCAGCTCACTAGAAAAGACCCTGATGCTGGGAAAGACTGAGGACAGGAGGAGAAGGGGACGACAGAGGACAAAATGGTTGTATGGAATCACTGACTGAATGGACATGAGTTTGAGCAAGTTCTGGGAGATTGTTAAGTATAGGGAAGCCTGGCATGCTGCAGTCCATGGGTTTGCAAAGAGTCAGACATGACTGAGTGACGAGCAACAACTACTTCTAGCTTAAAACCATTCAGTGATTCTAAAATCAAAACCCCATAATCTCAATTCTGGTCCATAAGGTCCTGCATGACTTTAGGCCTGCTGACTTGCCCAGCCTTGACTTCCCACCTCCCTTTCTATTCCTTCAGCAATCCATGTTCTTTCCTACCTCCCAATGCCTCTACATCTGCTGTTCCTTCTACCTAGCAGAGACTGCAGGTGTTCACCAAAGATCAAGTTCTCCTTCACCAGCCGAGGTGTGCTGATGGACTACGTTTCCTAGATTCTCTTGCAATTATTATGGCCAGAGGATACAATTCTAGGCAATATTATGTGAGTAGAAGTAGCATATACTACTTCCAGGCCTGATTCATACAGGCAACCCTAACCTGCTACTCCATGGTCTTTCCTCTTTCCCACTGGCTACAATGAAGACGAACACCAGCAACTTTGGTGGCCACATGTAGAAGATGGCAGATCATCTGTCAGAATGAGACTCAGAATGGCAAGGTAGAGAAAAGTCATCTAATTTTTCTGTCTTCTGCTCAGTACAGGTATCTGAGCAAGAAATATAATTCTATCATGTTTAAGCCAGTATATATTTTTGCAGCTATTACAATGGTTAAAACTATGTAATAAAAAACCTATACCCACCTTAAATTGAAAACAGTATAAAAAACCACTAGGCCATTCAGGTATGACCTAAATGAAATCCGTTATGATTATACAGTGGAGGTGAATCTATTCAGATTCAAGGGATTAGATCCTGTAGATAGAGTGCCCAAAGAACTATGAACAGAGGATCATAACTTTGTATAGGAGGCAGTGACAAAAAACAGCCTTAAGAAAAAGAAATGCAAGAAGGCAAAGTGGTTGTCTGAGGAAGCCTCATAAATAGCTGAGGAAAGAAGAGAAGTAAAAGGCAAAGGAGAAAGGTAAAGATATATCCAACTGAATGCTCTGTTACAGAGAATAGCAAGGAGAGATAGGAAGGCATTAAGTGAATAATACAAAGAAATGGAGGAAAACAATAGGATGGGGAAGACTACAGTTCTCTTCAAGAAAATTAGAGCTACCAAGGGAACATTTCATGCAAAGATGGGCATGATAAAGGACAGAAATGGTAAGCTAACAGAAGAACAAGAGATTAAGAAGAGGTGGTAGTAAGAAAGCACAAAACTATACAAGAAAGGCCTTAATGCCCCGGATAACCATGACGGTGTAATCACTCACCTAGAGCCACATGTTTAGTGCTGCACTGAATATGACAGCAAATTTGGAAACCTCAGCAGTTGCCACAGGACTGGAAAAGGTCAGTTTTCATTCCAATCCCAAGGAGGACAATGACAAAGAATGTTCAAACTCTTGTACAATTGTGCTCATTTCACATGCTAGCAGGGTAAAGCTCAAAATCCTTCAAGTTAAGCTTCAACAGTATGTGAAGTGAAAACTTCTAGATGTACAAGCTGGATTTAGAAAAGGCAGAGGAATCAGAAATCAAATTGTCAATATTTGTTGGATCATAGAAAAAGCATGACAATTCTAGAGAGACCTCTACTTCTGCCTCATTGACTACCCTAAAACCTTTGACTATGTGGATCACAACAAAATGTGGAAAATTCTTAAAGAGTTGGGAATACCAGACCACCTTTCTTGTCTCCTGAGAAATCTGTATGCAAGTCAAGAAGCAATAGATAGAACTGGACATGGAACAATGGATTGGTTCAAAACTGGGAAAGGTGTACAACAAGGCTGTATATTGTCACCCTGCTTATTTAACTTACATACAGAGTACATTCATGCAAAATTCTGGACTGGATGAATCACAAGCTGGCATCAAGTTTTCTGGGAAAAATATCAATAACCTCAGATATGCAGATGACACTGCTCTAATGGCAGAAAGGGCAGAACTAAAGAGACTCTTGATGAGGGTGAAATAGGATAGAGAAAAGGCTGGCTTAAAACTTAGCATTCAGAAAACTAAGATCATGGCATCCAGTCCCATAACTTCAAGGCAAATAGATGGGGAAAAATTGGAAACAGTGACAGAGTTTATTTTCTTGGGCTTCAAAATTACTGTGGCCAGTGACTGCACCCATGAAATCAAAAGACGCTTGCTCCTTGGAAGAAATGCTGTGACAAACCTACACAGTATATTAAAAAGCAGAGAAATCACTTTGCTGACAAAAATCCATATAGTCAAAGCTATGGTTTTTCCAGTAGTCAGGTATGGACGTGAGAGTCAGACTATAAAGAAAGTTGACTGCTGAAGAATTGATGCTTTTGAACTGTGGTGTTGAAGAAGACTCTTGAGAGTCCCTTGAACTTCAAGGAGATCAAACCAGTGAATCCTAAAGGAAATCAACCCTGAATATTTGTTGGAAGGACTGATGATGCAGTTGAAATTTCCACCTGCTATGAAGAGACAACTCATTGTAAAAGATCCTGATGCTGTGAAAGATTGAATGCAGGAGGAGAAGAGGGCAACAGAGGATCAGATGGTTGGATGGCATTACCGTCTCAATGGACATGAGTTTGAGCAAGTTCTGGGAGATGGTGAAGGTCAGGGAACCCTGGTGGATTGCAGTCCATGGGATCACAAAGAGTCAGACGTCAATTAGTGACTGAACAACAACATCAACCTGAAGCATTGCTCAACCATATCACCACCACCATACATACAAATGCATGCTCAGTAACTCTGCATTGCTCACACATACTCAGTCGGTAGGAGCCCAATATGCTCCTGGAGATCAATGGAGAACTAACTCCAAAAAGAATGAAGAGACAGAGTCAAAGCAAAAACAGCACCCAGTTATGGATGTGACTGGTGATGGAAGTAAAGTTCGATGCTGTAAAGAGCAATTTTGCATAGGAACCTGGAATGTTAGGTCCATGAATCAAGGCAAATTGGAAGTGGTCAAACAGGAGATGGTAAAAGTGAACATCGACATTTTAGGAATCAGAAAACTAAAATGGACGGGAATGGGTGAATTTAACTCAGATGACCATTATATCTACTACTTTGGGCAAGAATCCCTTAGAAGAAATGCACTGTCTATCATACTCAACAATAGTCTGAAATGCAGTATTTGGATGTACTCTCAAAAACGACAGAATGATCTCTGTTCATTTCAAAGGCAAACCATTAAACATCACAGTAGTTCAAGTCTATGCCCCAACCAATAATGCTGAAGAAGCTGAAATAGAATGGTTCTATGAAGACCTGCAAGACCTTCTAGAACTAACACCAAAAAAAGATGTCTTTCATTATAGGGGACTGGAATGCAAAAGAAGAAAGTCAAGAAATACCTGGAGTAAGGAGCAAATTTGGCCTTGGAGTACAGAATGAAACAAGGCAAAGGCTCACAGAGTTTGGCCAAGAGAACACACTGGTCATAGCAAACACCCTCTTCCAACAACACAAGAGAAGACTCTACACATGGACATCACCAGATGGCCAACACCGATATCAGATTGATTATATTCTTTGCAGCCAAAGATGGAGAAGTTCTATACAGTCAGCAAAACCAAGACTTCGACCTGACTGTGGCTCAGATCATGAACTCCTTATTGCCAAATTCAGGCTGAAATTGAAGAAAGTAGGGAAAACCACTAGACCATTCAGGTATGACCTAAATCAAATCCCTTATGACTATACAGTGGAAGTGACAAATGATTCAAGGTGTTAGAGCTGATATAGTGCCTGAAGAACTCTGGACAGAGGTTCGTGACATTGTATAGGAGGCAGGGATCAAGATCATCCCCAAGAAAAAGAAACGTAAAAAGGCAAAATGGTTGTCTGAAGAGGCCTTACAAGCCACTATGAAAAGAAGAGAAGTGAAAGGCAAAGGAAAAAAGGAAAGATTTACCCATGTGAATTCAGAGTTCCAACGACTAGCAAGGAGAGATAAGAAAGCCTTCATCAGTGATCAATGCAAAGAAAGAGAGGAAAACAACAGAATGGGAAAGACCAGAGACCTCTTCATAAAAATTAGAGATACCAAGGGAAATTTTCATGCAGAGATGGGCACAATAAAGGACAGAAATGGAATGGACCTAACAGAAGTAGAAGATATTAAGAAGAGGTGGCAAGAATACACAGAACTATACAAAAAAAGATCTTCATGACCCAGATGATCACAATGGTGTGATCACTCACCTAGAGCCAGATGTCCTGGAATGCGAAGTCAAGAGGGTCTTAAGAAACATCACAACAAACAAAGCTAGTGGAGGTAATGGAATTCCAGTTGAGCTATTACAAATCCTCAAACATGATGCTGTTAAAGTGCTGCACTCAATATGCTAGAAAATTTGGAAAACTCAGCAGTGGCCACAGGACTGGAAAAGGTCAGTTTCATTCCAATCCCAAAGATAGACAATGCCAAAGAATGCTCAAACTACCGCATAATTCTATTTATCTCCCACGCTACCAAAGTAATGCTCAAAATTCTCCAAGCCAGGCTTCAACAGTACATGAACCGTGAACTTCCACATGCTCAAACTGGATTTAGAAAAGGCAGAGGAACCAGAGATCAAATTGCCAACATCCGTTGGATCATTGAAAAAGCAATAGAGTTCCATAAAAACATCTACTCCTGCTTTACTGACTACACCAAAGCCTTTGACTGTGTGGATAACAACAAAATGTGGAGAATTCTTTAAGAGATGGGAATACCAGACCACCTGACCTGCCTCTTAAGAAATCTGTATGCAGGTCAGGAAGCAATAGTTAGAACTGGACATGGAACAACAGACTGACTCCAAATAGGAAAAGAAGTACATCAAGGCTGTATATTGTCACCCTGCTTATTTAACTTATGTGCAAAGTACGTCATGACAAATGCTGGACTGGATGAAACACAAGCTGGAATCAAGATTGCTGGGAGAATTATCAATAACCTCAGATATGCAGATGACACCAGTCTTATGGCAGAAAGCAAAGAACTAAAGAGCCTCTTGATGAAAGTGAAAGAGGAGAGTGAAAAAGTTGGCTTAAAGCTCAACATTCAGAAAACTAAGATCATGACATCTGGTCCCATCACTTCATGGCAAATAGATGGGGAAACAGTGGAAACAATGACAGACTCTATTTTGGGGGGCTCCAAAATCACTGCAGATGGTGACTGCAGTCATAAGATTAAAAGACACTTGCTCTTTGGAGGAAAAGTTATGATCAACCTAGACAGCTTATTAAAAAGCAGAGACGTTAGTTTTCCTACAAAGGTCTGTCTAGTCAAAACTATGGTTTTTCTAGTAGTTATGTATGGATGTGAGAGTTGGACTATAAAGAAAGCTGAGTGCGGAAGAACTGATGCCTTTGAATTGTGGTGTTGGAGAAGACTCTTGAGCGTCCCTTGGACTGCAGGGAGATCCAACCAGTCTATCCTAAAGGAAATCAGTCCTGAATATTCATTGGAAGGACTGATGCTGAAGCTGAAACTCCAGTACTTCGGTCACGTGATGTGAAGAACTGACTCATTTGAAAAGACCCTGATGCTGGGAAAGATTGAATGCAGGAGGTGAACGGGATGACAGAGGATAAGATGGTTGGATGGCATCACCGACTCAATGGACATGAGTTTGAGTAAACTCCGGGAGTTTGTGATGGACAGGGAGGCCTGGCATGCTGCAGTCCATGGGGTTGCAAAGAGTCGGACACGACTGAGCAACTGAACTGACCGAACTGAGCTCATAGTCTAAGTATGGGCTTAACTTGCACTGAGAGGCCATCCCTGAATCTAGTCTAAAGCAAGTTGCTCTGACATTTCTTTTTATCCACACTCTAGTCCTTCCTATCACTTTACTCATCACAATGCTTAATTACATATTCATTTTTGTGTATATGTATTTAAAGTTTATGTCCACACCTGATCAATGGAATCACATTTTGTCCACCAAAACAATATACACAGTGCACGCAGTGCAGTGCTTGCACTGTGCTTGGCATACAGCAGTAACTTAATAAATTTAAAATTATAGAAGATGAATCAATGAAAGGATGCTCTCAAGGGAATATGTTTTTTATCACAAGATCAAAACTGTAGACCAAAAATAATAGAGAATTAAAATACATACCATAGGGATTTTTTAAAATCTTTATTCATTCAGAATGCAATTCTGAGACAATCTACAACCAAGAGAAACCCTACCCTTTGAAGTAGTGTTAGCACACTGAATAATATAACACTATTGTGCCAATGTATACAGCAAGAAATCAATTTCCACTTCTTTCGTAAAACTTCTCACTAAACATGTACATTTTATTGCCGTCAAGAATGCGTTAACAAGATCATACTCCTATAGCTAGACAGTACAATACACAATGATGATTAATACAGGACTGTTTAAGTCTTTCAGTATGGTGTTCACAACTCAAGCTGTAGCTGTTGACCTTTCCAATGGTATTCATTATGTGACACTGTCACCAAATACATTAATTAAAAGGACTCACTATTTTTTCTTTTTTTTTGCTTTTAACTTTTATCATGTCAAAGTACCCCTTGTTTACTCTCCCCCTGTATCCATAGCACAGATGCTTTTTCAAATACATTTTCCTTATTTTTTTTTTTTTTTAGGATTTTTAAAGTTTTTTACTTTATATTAGAGTATAGTCGATTACCAATGTTGTGATAGTTTTGGGTGTATGGCAAAGGGACTCAATCATGTATATACATGTATCCATTCTCTCCCAAATATCCCTCCCCTCCAGGCTGCCAGATAACACTAAGCAGAGTTCTCTGTACTATACAGTAGGACCTTGTTGGTTATCCATTTTAAATACAGCAGTGTGTACATGCTGATCCCAGACTCCCTATCTCTTCTTCCCCTATGGCAACCATCAGTGGACTCACTAATTTTTAAAAGCTAGAATTACTCAAAAAGTTCTGTACTATAAATAACACATGGAATATTATATCTAAGCCTAAAATGGTATAATCACTTAAATCTCCTCTACAGTCCTCTGTATCACATATATAGGAAAAAGAATGTTATAGACCATGTTCTTATATTTTAACCTAAGAGTCTATTTTAAGTAATGTTTATTAATATTTAAATGATCAAAAATAAATGTTAAATATTAACTGCACAAAATCTAAAAGAAAATGGCCACATTACATCATACTACATACATTATATAGATTAAAAGCAATTAATTAGAAGCCTTCTTAAAAATTTAAAGTTTCTGACATCATCTTCCACCATTCCATTAATTCTTCCTTCTCTTCTTCTTTCCTTTCAGAAAATGACTCCAGTTCAAAATCAACCTAAAGGAGAAAATAATAATATATTATTATCAAATTGATTATGCACTTATAAAAACTAAAATTAAAAATGAAGAGCAGGTTTAGAGTTTATTAGAATAATCTCAATCTAGCCATCTGAATTAAAGTAAATCCTAAAAAATCTCTCATGATAACCAAAAAGATACTTTTGGGGAAAAAGAATAGCTAGGGGAAAAGTCATTATGTTTGAAATGTGCTTTGATCTAATAGGGTCTCAAAGAATCGGACATGACTAAATCAATTTAGCACATGCACAGGATTATTGGAAAGCAGATTATTTATAGGCAGATTATTTAAAGACAGTCTTTTCTCCCATAAAAAGATGTAACTTCTCTCACATCACCCCACTGTCTCCTCCCTCACTGCGTCCAAACGTCTGTTCTTTACGCCTGTGTCTCCTTTGCTGCCCTGCTAGCAGGATCATCAGTCCTGTCTTTCTAGATTCCATATATGTGCATTAATATTGTCTTTCTCTTTTTAACTTACTTCACTCTGTCTAGGGCTGATTAATACTGATGTATGGCAGAAACCATCACAATATTGTAAAGGAATTATCTTCTAATTAAAAATAAAAATTAAAAAAAAAAAAACCCCATACATAGCTTTTACAGGGTTCTGTTTTCCAGAATCTTGAATCTGTGAAAGAACTGATGGAAATACACACACCTCCAAACCACCATGAAGATCAGTAACCCAGGAGCTCAACTCTCCTATAGACTGGTCATCCTCATTAGGTCTATGGAGAATTCATACATTTCCCCACAAAGGACTATTTAAAATATGCAACCTCTTTTTGACCCATGAAATAGCCCTGCTCCATTCCACATGGAGCTAAGAGCTCTTTTATTTGGCCATTCAAGCTTATGGTTATTTAACAGTGTGACTACTCAATACCTCCTTGAATTAACACATAGCAGAAAGGCCAAGGGTCAAAATAGTTGAAATCTTTTATAACCTGACTCTGAAGGCACATTTTTCCAGGATTTATTTGTTCAAATTTACCTCCTGATTTTAATACATATCCATCCTAATAAACACATACAATCAAAACCAAAGGACCATTTAAAAACCCAAGATATTTAGCTTGCAAATCCAAGCATTTATACTCCAAACTTTGGGTATATAACCAAAAATACAATAAATTCTTTTCAAGTAAGGCTTTCAATTGGAAATCCTGTAGGCCATTCCATAGTAATATATTACAAGGATAATAGTATAATCATGCTCTATGAAAATTTTGGTCTCATCACCATCACCCTTACTAGTAAAATACCAATAAATGGCATCTACTTAAATAGGTATCATTTTTTATAGTTCTTATCATAGAGACCTGACTTTGCTCATAGTATGTGCTTAATAGATGTTTAGCGCCTAAAATTATGTTGCAGGCCTAATTTATTTTTCAAAATACTTATTGAGTAAGGTATGATACTAGCTGTTAGGGATAAAAAGATAAACAGAGCATTATTTAGATGTAAATCAAGATCAGCAAATAGAAGCTTAATTTAAAGTTTTATTTAATTTTTTTCGTGGATATCCTCAGAAAATGAGAAATGGTAACAGAGTTTCACACTGAGTGTTATTAAATTAAACACTGAGCCTCTGCACAAGTCACTTAACTTTTCGAGGCCTCAGTTTTCTCATCTCTTAACACATGGACAACAGGGTAATAATAATTCTACATCATGGAGTTATTATGAAAGCTAAATATAATGATTTAAATATGCCTGACCCACGGTAAGTGCTTAATAAATTTTAGCTATTATCACAATCACTTACCCTGACAGCAGGGCTATAAGGAACTGCTACTTTCTTTGCTATTGCCAGATAGCCTGGCGCTGAGGCTGTAAGTTTATAGTTTCCAGGAACGAGCAATCTCCAGTAATCACCATCCTTTGCTGTGGGGAACAGAATATCAAGTCACAGGCACAGATGAGAAATGCATAGTTATGCCACCTAAATTCAATTTTTATTCCCTGTCTTTAGATATTTATAGAATTTCATGAAATTCCATTGAAAAGAGTATGACACTCTCTAGAAAGCACCATTTCTTATAGCAGTTTTACAGATATTAATGATATCTAATGAATCTTCTAATATGATGAACCATCATATTCACATCAGAAATAACACAGATTAATGGATATTCTCAAGTCCCCAAGCTGCTGGCACCATGATTTGATTCTTACTGCCATCTGGCTGTGAAGATCTGAGAGTCTGGGTAGGCATCTCACAAAGTGTGACCCAATGGCATCTCTTTGGAAATCCCGAGGGATGTGTTAGAATTTAGATTTTTAAAGACTCAGAATAGCTGGTCTGGCCTGCTTTCTAAGATTGCATTTTCAACCAGTTTTCCAGAGGATTTCTAAGCAGAGTTGTGTTCCTGCACCTACATCCTCTCCTTGAGCAGCTTAGGTTCCCAGGCTCCCCAGTCATCCACTCACATGTCTCCTTCAACTGATGTACTGTTCCCCACCTGCTTATATGCCTGGCAAGCCACCAGCACTGGGAAACACCCACCCCTCTACTCTCTGCCTGCCTCTGTGGCTGCAAGGGGCTCGGGAAAACACACACCGATGATGAGCTGTCCCCTGTCTACAAACACAAGGCCCTGTCCTGCGCTGTCTTCCTCTCAAGTCCTTTCACTTTCCTGTTTCCTAGATTAGTGCACATCAATCACCTGGGAAATAGTAAGGAACAAATTCTAATTCCCTAGATCTGGGGTGAGGCCTGAGATTCTGCATTTCTAGCTAGTTCCAGGTGATGCTGAATTCAATCTTGGTAGGGGCCACACTCTGAATAGCAAGGTCCAAGTGGAATTCTCCCTTTTCCTAACACCTGTACAGCATTCTCTTCATCCTCACTCTTAGTTGATGCTTCACATTGTATTAATATTTCACTGTGAATATGGAAACCATCTGAAAAAATAAGCTCCCATCACCATCTCTTCTCCTCTCTGGACTCTACATCTTTAAGCTAGTGTCTCATTTCTCTTCACTTTACAGCAAAAGTTCTAGAAAGACTTGTCAATACTCCCCATTTCAGGCCCTTTTCTCCTCCTCCACAGTCCACTGAAATAGGCTCATCAAGCCTCCACAGTGCCTCATTCAAAGGTGCATCTTTCCTGACAGTTCACATTTCATCTCTCCTGAAACACTTTCAGGCTTCCCAGACAAGGCACTAGGTTTTCTCCCCACCTTTGACTCCACTGCCGCATTGCTTGTTTCTCCTGACTACCCTATGCTGCCCTTGAAAAGCTGCAGTGTCAAGGGAGAACAAGACGGCGGAGGGGTAGGTGGACGTGGAGTACATCTCTCTCCATGGATACATCAGGAACACACCTTCAGACACAGAAGTGCATGTAGAACACCAGCTGAGAGCGGACAGGAGGACCTGACCAGCGGAAAAGAACATAAAGACCCACGCAAAACTCGGTAGGATGAAGGAAGTGGGGGGGGGGGGGGGAACAGGAGTGATAGTAGGACTGGATCTGCCTCTGGTGGGTGGGGGAACTGAAGCAGGGGTCAGACCCCACATCAGGTCTGAGTCAGAGGAGAAACATTTAAGGCTGAGAGTAAAACAGCTGATCTGTGGCAGCCTAAATGGAATGAGAATCAGACAGTCCTTGCCACAGCCATACATACCCCGGGCAGGAATGCTGGTCTCCTGGAAGGGGCAGCTGCTGGGAGCTGGAGTTTAGGGATTGTGGAGCAATCTCAGGGTGAGGGCTGCTGTTGACTGCAGAAAGATGGATTGAGGGGATGTGAGGGAGGAGACAGTGGTGGGAAATGCTGGTAGAAGAAAGCCAGGCAACCATGGAAGCAAGGCAATACTGCTGAGTCACACATATGGGGTGGAGCCATCACCATAGCCTCTCTCTCCCCACACGCCAGCATTGGCATCTGAACAACAGAGGCTGGCCCATCAAATGCCCGACTGCACTGAACTACAGAGTAGGACCCCATCCAGGGTGCTCCTTTCAGTGACTGATGCACCAAACTACAGAGTAGGAGCCCACCCAGGTGCCCCTTTAAGTGTCCCATGTGCTGATCTACAGAGTACGACCCCAGCCAGGGGGCCCCTCTATGTGCCTGACACAGCGAACAACAGAGAAGGACCCCAGGCAAAGGAGCCTCTAAGTGCCTGAATGGGTGGAGCTGTGAAGAAAGACGGGCCACAGAGGCCTTCTGAGCACCAGCCACAAGAGGCTCAAAAAAGACTCTGGTAGGGCCATAACTCCTGCAGGGGAAGCGGTCTGTGTCCCTGCACATTTGGCGCCGCCAGGGTCCCCAAAACCCAAGCAGCTGCGCCATGTTCATGCTCAACTCTCACTGGGGCAGAGATGCCATAGTCAAAAAAAATAGCCTTGCATTTATGCACGTGGGGTCACTTTGGTCGTGTCCGACTCTTTGCTACTCTGTAGACTGTGGCCTGCCAGGCTTCTCTGTCAGAGAGAGGGTTCTCCAAACAAGAATACTGGAGTGTATTGGCTAAGACTACTTGCCATCCCTTCTAGAGCACTGTTTCCTGCTGCCCTAGCCGCCAACCCCCCTGAGTACCTGGTGCTGCCAGAACCCCTGCGACCCAAGCAGCCACACCACCTCCACACCTGGCCCTCACTGGGGCAGACCCAAGTCCTCCAGGGCAGCCTCAGGAGCAAACCCCACTGGACGACCCACATGCAGAGGTGGGAATAAAACTGCAACTGAAACCCAGGGGCAGTGAGGCTAAGAAAGAAGATTCAAAACCTTCCCACCAGATGTACAAGCTGCAGATTAAATCCACACAACCAACTAAGCAGATTTTGTGTCTATGGAATGTATAAAAGGCCATTGAGAGCGCCCACAAAAGAAAATGCACTAGCTCTGATAGCTGTGGACACTGGAGGCAAGAACACACAGGAGTAAGATCAGATTAGAATCTGAGCAGCCCCCACAGCAGGTTCAGATATCAGCACAGTATTGGAGGGCATCCTAGGGAGGTGAGGTGGACTGTGACTCCCAGCGTGGGAAAGGACCCTTACAGCACTGACTCAAGAAAAACATTTATTATTCTTCTTTTTGCTTTTTCTTTTTTCCCCCTCTGTTATAGTTGTTGATTTTATTGGCATTAAGAAATCCAATTAAGCTTTTGAGTTTTTTCTTTTTTTCCCTCAGTCACATTTTGTATTGTTGTCATAAACTTCTGCCTTTACACTGGCTTTTACAGTTCTGTGGAGTTTTCCTCTTTTTGTTTTCTGGTTTTTTTTGTTTGTTTGTTTGTTTTTAATTTTTAATTTTTTAAACGTATTATTATTTTTTCCACACTTATTCCTTTGCTTGCTGTTCCTACTGTTCTTTTCCCCTTGCAGTTAATCTTTAACATATATAAATCTTCTTTATCTATCTCTATTTAACTTTGCATATCTATTCTTTCTTTCTTTTCTTTCTCTCCATTCCTCTCAACATATTTGTTAGTTTTATCTTCATTGCTTTATTCCCCAATTGGCAGCTTTCTTTAGTTTTGTTTTCCAGTTTGTGCTTTAATTAGTTTTGTTCTGGTAGGTATAATTTTTGGTTTCCTTTGTTTGCTGGGTCAATATATTGTACTTTATCTTTGTAGGACTGTTTTGACTTTGCTTATGGGTGTATATGTATATGTGCATATCCAGTCACATTTTCTATTGTTGTTATAAACCTTTGCCTCTACACTGCACTTTTGCAGTTCTGTGGAGTTTTCCTCCCCCCACCCCCCTTTTTCTTTCTTCTTCCTTTTTTTCCTCTTTTCTATTTTTAATAATTTTAATTTTTAATTTTTTAAACCTATTATATTTTTTCTACATTTATTCCTTTGCGTTTCCTACTGTTCTTTTCCCCTTGCAGTTAATCTTTAACGTATATAAATCTTCTTCACCTACCCCTATTTAACCTTGCATATCTATTCTTTCTTTCTTTCCTTTCCTCTTAACATATTTGTTAGTTTTGTTTTCACTGCTTCATTCCCCACTTGGCACCTTGCTTTAAGCTTTGTTTTCCAGTTTGTTCTTAAGTTAGTTTTATTCTTAACTAGTAAATATAATTTTTTATTTCCTCTGTTCGCTGGATCAATGTACTGTACTTTATTTTTGTTGGATTGTTTTCACTTTGCTCATGGGTGTATATGTATATGTGTATATTCCATTATTTTAACTATTATTTGCCTGATTTTGTAACTGCATTTGTCTGGGGTTCATCTTTGGTTTCTCATTTGGATATTTGTTTTAATCTCACTTAATGCCATAACAAATCACTTGTGGTCTTCATTCCTGACCAGAGATCAAACCCTGAGCCTTTGGAGTGGGAGCACTGACTCCAAGACTCTAGACTACCAGAGAACTAACCCTAAGGAGTATCAAATAGTGAGAACTCATACAAAGGAAACCACTGAAATAAAAGACCCAGCATCACCCAATCACCAGTAGCACCCTGTGCAGAATGCTTCATCTAAACAAGAAACAAAACAAAAACACAAACGCAATCATCAGCAGACATCAGATTACCACCTCACTCAGCCTTGCCCATCAGAGGAAAAACAAGCAACCAAAAACTCAGCACAAATCTCACCCTATATGAAGCTCACACAAATACCAGGTGAATCTTAGGAGGGCAGAAACCAAAAGGAAGAAAGAAGTCAACCTTCTTCAAGGAAAGAATTCAACTTTCCTTCAAGCCTGGGAAAAGGAAACCTTAAACACAATAACTTAAAAAAAAGAAAAGAAAAGGCAGAGAAATGCTGCACAAATGAAGGAACAAACTAGAAACACAGAAGTCCACATAAATGAAGAGGAAATAGGAAAATTACCTGGAAAAGAATTCAGAATAACGATAGTAAAGATAATCAAAACTTTGAAAATAAAATGGAGAAAATTCAAGAATCAATTAACAAAGACCTAGAAGAATTAAAGAATAAACACAGAGACAAACAACACGATTACTGAAACTAAAAACACTCTAGAAGGAACCAATAGCGGGATATCTGAATCAGAAGAATGAATCAGTGGGCTGGAAGATACAATGATGGAAATAACTTCTCAGAAGCAGAATAAAGTAAAAAGAATTAAAAGAGCTGAGGACGGTCTCAGAGACCTATGGAACCATGTCAAATTCACCAACATTCGAATTATAGGGGTCCCAGAAGAAGAGAAAAGAAAGGGTATAAGAAAATTTTTGAAGAGATTATAGTTGAAAATTATCCCCAACATGGAAAAGGAAACAGTCAACCAAGTCCAAGAGGCACAAAGAGCCCCATACAGGATAAACCCAAGGAGAAACAGGCCAAGACACATACTAATCATACTAACAAAAACTAAACACACACAAAAAATATTAATGTTGGGACCAGCCCAACAACAAACCGACCTGAGGGAGTGGTGCCACAGAACAATAAGGAAAAAGAAGACTCAGAAATAAAGTGGGGATCAGGGGACTGATGCCAATTACAGGCAAAAGCCCAGATACTAATCCTTGCATGCCTTTTATTGTTAATTTATACTTCCTTACTCGTGCACTGGAGATATCTATTCTTTACAATCTCAGATCGGGGATAAAGATATACAATGCACAGTCCTCAATGTCAAACCTCCAGGCCTTTCATGACTTTCTTTAGCCCTTTGACTAGTGATACCCTTTCTCAGCAACTCCCTCAAGGCTCTGGCTATGGGAACAGTCACTAACGGTTTTCCATCAGTCACATCAGTACTTCAACATCTTGTTTTCAAGATGTCTTTCCACGATGTACCTTTTACTGCTCCCAGCCCTTCACCTGGGGGAGATGAGAAAGTTATTCTTATTTTGCAAAGAGGCCCTGTTAATTATAATACAGGTTTGTGCATAGCAAAGTGAAGTGAAGTGAAGTTGCTCAGTCGTGTCTGACTCTTTGTGACCCCATGGACTGTAGCCTACAAGACTCCTCTGTCCATGGAATTTTCCAGGCAAGAGTACTGGAGTGGGTTGCCATTTCCTTCTCCAGGGGATCTTCCTGGCCCAGTGACCAAACCCAGGTCTCCCACATTGCAGGCAGACACTTTACGATCTGAGCCACCAGGGAAGCATATTCCCTACAATTAAAAGCAGCAAGGGAGAAGCAACAAGTAACATACAAGGGAAACCCCATGCCCTTACCAGCTGATCTTTCAGCAGAAATTCTAAAGGCCAGAAGGGAATGGCAGGATATATTTAAAATATTGAAAGGGAAAAATCTACAACCAAGATTACTGTCCCAGCAAGGATCTCATTCAAAATTGTTGGAGAAATAAAAAGATTTTCAGACAAGCAAAAGTTAAGAGAATTCAGTACCACCATCCAGCTTTATGACAAATGTTATATGGACTTACATAGTCAAAAAAAAAAAACAACAGAAGAAAAGAGATCTACAAAATCAACCCCAAATAATTAGAAAATGGCATGGGAACATATATATCAATAATTACTTTAAATGTAAATGGATTAAATGCTCCAACCATTCAGAGTGGCTGAATGGATACCAAATAAATAAATAAATAAATCCATATATATGCTGTCTACAAGAAATCCACTTCAGACCTCAAGACACATACAGACTGAAAGTGAGAGGACAGAAAAATATATTCCATGCAAATGGGAAGCAAAAGAAAGCTGGAGTAGAAATCCTCATATCACACAAAATAGACCTTAAAATAAAGATTACAAGAGATAAGGAAGGACACTACATAATGATCAAGGGATCAATTCAAGAGGAAGATATAACTATTGTAAATATCTATGCACCCAACATAGGAGCACCTCAATATATTAGACAAACACTAACAGACATAAAAGGAGAAACTGACAGTAACACAACAATAGTAGGAGACTTTAACACCCCACTGACACCAATGGACATATCATCAAAACAGAAAATTAATAAGGAAACACAAGTCTTAAATGATACATTAGATGAGACGGATCTTATTGATGTCTTCAGGATATTCCATTCAAATGCAGAAGAATATACCTTCTAAAGTGCACCTGGAACCTTCTCCAGGATAGACCACATCATGGGTCACAAATCAAACTTCAGTTAATTTAAGAAAATTGAAATCGTATCAAGCATCTTCTCTGACCACGACATGCTATGAGACTAGATATCAATCACAAAAAGAAAGAAAGAAAGAAAGAAAAACTGTAATAAATGCAAACACATGGAGATTAAACAACACATTTCTAAACAACCAACAGGTCACTGAAGAAATCGAAGGGGAAATCAAAAAAATTTCTAGAAACAAATGACAGTGAAAACACAACAACTCAAAACCTATGGGATGCAGCAAAAGCAGTTCTAAGAGGGAAGTTTATAGAAATACAATCCTACCTCAAGAAACAAGGAAAACATCAAATAGACAACCTAACTTTACACCTAAAGCAACTGGAAAAAGAAGAACAAAAAAAAAAAAATTAGTAGAAGGAAAGAAATCATAAAGATCTGAGCAGAAATAAATGAAAAAGAAATAAAAAAAAAATAGTAAAGATTAATAAAACTAAAAGTTGGTTCTTTGAGAAGATAAACAAAATTTACAAACCCTTAGCCAGACTCATAAAGAAAAAAATGAAGAATCAAATAAACAAAATTAGAAATGAAAAAGGAGAGGTTACAATAGACAATGCAGATATACAAAGGATTATAAGAGACTATTATGAAAAATTATATGGCAATAAAATAGATAACCTAAAATTATGAACAACCCAATTACAAGCACTGAAACTGAAACTGTGATCAAACATCCCCCCTAAAAAACCAAAAGCCCAGGACCAGATGGCTTCACAGGAGAATTCTATCACACATTTAGAGAACTAATGCCGATCCTTCTAAAATGCTTTTAAAAAATTTCAGAGGAAGAAACACTTCCAAATTCATTTTATAAGGCCACCATCACCCTGATACCAAAACCAGACAAGGACAATACAAAAAAGAAGAAAACTACAGGCCAATATCACTGATGAACATAGACGCGAAAATCCTCAACAAAATTTTAGCAAGCAGAATTCAGCAATACATCAAAACACTCATATATCATGATCAAGTTGAGTTTGTTCCAGGGATGCAAGGATTCTTCAATATATGGACATCCATCAATGTGATACACCACATTAACAAATTGAAAGATAAAAACCATATGATAATCTCAATAGATGCAGAAAAAAACCTTTGACAAAATTCAGCACCCATTTATGATTAAAACTCTTCAAACAATGGGCATAGAAGGAACCTACCTCAACATAGTAAAGGCCATAAACATTATTCTCAACGGTGAAAAACCAAAAACATTGCCTCTAAGATCAGAAACAAGACAAGGGTGCCCACTTTCACCACTATTATTAAACATAGTTCTGGAAGTTTTAGCTACAGCAATCAGAGAAGAAAAAGAAAGAAAAGGAATGCAGATTGGAAAAGAAGAAGTAAAGTTCTCACTGTTTGCAGATGACATGATACTGTACATAGAAAACCCTGAAGATAGTATCAGAAAATTACTAGAGCTAATCAGTGAATTTAGCAAAGTTGCAGGATACAAAATCCATACACAGAAATTACTTACATTTCTATATACCAACAATGAAAAATCAGAAAGAGAAATTAAGAATCAATCCCATTCACCATTGCAACAAAAAGAATTAAATATCTAGGAAGCAACTTACCTAAGGAGACAAAAGAATTGTACACAGAAAATTATAAGGCACTAATGAAAGAAATCAAAGAAGACATAAACAGAGGGAGAAATATACCATGTTCCTGGGTAGGAAGAATCAATATTGTGAAAATGACTATACTACCAAATGCAATCTACAGATTTAATGCAATCCCTATCAAATTACCAATGGTATTTTTCATAGAACTGGAACAAAAAAATTTCACAATTCATAGGAAACACAAAAGACCCTGATTAGCCAAAGCAGTATTGAGAAACAATGGAGCTGGAGGAATCAGTCTTCCTGACTTCAGGTTATACTACAAAGCTACAGTCATCAAGACAGTATGGTACTGGCACAAAAACAGAAATACAGACCAATGGAACAAAATAGAGAGCCCAGAAAAAAAAAAACACAAAAAACCATGCACCTATGGGTACCTTATTTTTGACAAAAGAGGCAAAATACAATGGGGCAAAGAGAGCCTCTTCAATCAATGGTGCTGGGAAAACTCAACGGCTACACGTAAAAGAAGGAAATTAGAACACTTCCTAACACCACACACAAAGATAAACTCAAAATGGATTAAAGACCTAAATGTAAGACCAGAAACTATAAAACTCTTAGAGGAAAACATAGGTAGGATACTTGATGACATATATCAAAGCAAGATCCTCTATGACCCACCTCCTAAAGTAATGGAAATAAAAACAAAAGTAAACAAGTGGGACCTGATTAAACTTAAAAGCTTTTGCACAGCAAAGAAAACTATAAGCAAGGTGAAAAGACAACCCTCAGAATGGGAGAAAACAATAGCAAATGAAAAAAACTGACAAAGGGTTAATTTCCAAAATATACAAGTAGCTCATACAACTCATTGCCAGAAAAGCAAACAGCCCAATCAAAAAGCGGGAAAAAGACCTAAACAGACATGTCTCCAAAGAAGACATACAGATGGATAACAAACACATGAAAAGATGCTCAATATTGCTCATTATTAGAGAAGTGCAGATCAAAACTACAATGAGATATCACCTCACCCTAGTCAAAATGGCCCTTATCAAAAAGCCTACAAACAATAAATGCTGGAGAGGGTGTGGAGAAAAAGGAATGCTCTTGCACTTCTGCTGGAAATGTAAATTGATACAGCCATTATGGAAGATGGTATGGAGATTCCTTAAAAAAAAAAAAAAAAAACTAGGAATAAAACCACCATATGACCCAGCAATCCCACTTCTAGGCATATACCCTGAGGAAACCAAAATTGAAAGAGAAACATGTAGCCCGTTGTTCACTACAGCACTATTTACAAAAGCTAGAACAAGGAAGCAACCTAGATGCCCATCGACAGATGAATGGATAAAGAAGTTCTGGTACATATACACAATGGAATATTACTCAGTCATAAAAAGGAATGCATTTGAGTCAGTTCTAATGAGGTGGATGAACCTAGAACATATACAGAGTGAAGTGAGTCAGAAAGAGAAAGATAAATACTGTATTCTAACGCATATATATGGAATCTAGAAAAATGGTACTGAACAATTTATTTACAGGGCAATAATAGAGAAACAGACATAGAGAACAGACTTACAGACATGGGGAGAGGGGAGGAGAGGGTGAGATGTGTGGAGAGAGTAACATGGAAACTTACATTACCATATGTAACATAGATAGCCAACGGGACTTTGCTGTGTGGCTCAGGAAACTCAAACAGGGGCTCTGTATCAACCTAGAGGGATGGGATGGGGGGAGATGGGAGGGAGGTTCAAAAGGGAGGGGACATATATATAGCTATGGCTGACTCATGTTGAGGTTTGACAGAAAACAGCAAAATTCTGTAAAGCAATTATCCTTCAATAAAAAATAAATTAATTTTTAAAAAAGCTGCAGTCCCAGAACCTGCTCTTCAGATTTCATTCCTTTCTACCTATTTATACTGCCAATGTGAGATTTTCCTAAAATTTTCACATCTGGAATGCAGAGAAAATAATGTTTACATGTTACTAAGGTTAACAAAAGCAGTTGATTGTGGCCATAAGGTGTACGGCCTAGGTCCTTCAAGAAGTCCGTCCCCGGGGGTGAAGGGAGCAATAATTTGGCACAGATTCTGGTATATTGGTTCAGAAGGTGGGCTGGCACTTCATCAGGTGTTGATAAGCACTGTCGTTTGAATAAATAAATGGAATTTTAGAAAAAAAATCAAGATTAAAAAATACAAATTATAAATGTGGAGGTTAAATAAGAGTTAATGGTATAGGATGTTTGGGAACTAATTTAAAGGTTAACTAATGCAAAGGTCTTGAAACTTGTAGAGTTAATAGCTAAAAAGATATTGTTGTTTTTGATAAGATACCAACAAATGAGAATTACACTAAAATGAGTTGGAAAGATGTTTATTAACTGGAATAGACAAGTTTGCCAGAAAAACACACCATTTCCCCCAAACTAGGAAAATGGAAAGAGGGCTTTAAACCTAGAAATAACAAACATCAACTTCAACCCTGTAAGGTCCTTTTCAACCTTGGATACATCTGGCTTTATGACACAGATCAAATGAAGAAATGGATGGGAAATCCTAGACAATAAAACACAGGCAGTTACCCTTCTTCCTACTCTTCTGCTCCCTCCTGAGGTCCACCAATTAACAGCACTTTAAAACCTCTTCTTAGGAGAGATCATTAAGATACAGCATTTTAATTCCAACTGGTTCATCTTCCTTTGCCTTGACAACTGCAGAGCCTCACAGATGGCCCAACCTCACAGCTCTGGGGTGAGACAGCTGAGGAAACTATGCCACCTGCTGCACCCCAATTTCTAAATAGAGCAGCCATCCTAAGTAACTGCCTGACCTGTTCCCCAGATAAAAATTTAACCAGATCAAAGCTGGAGAGAGACAGTGTAAAGAGACATGAGGCATTTAATTGCTTTGCAAAGAACAGTATAAGAATATAACGATGCTAAGAAGTAGCCACGGTTTCCTATGCAATACTAGAGCCTCTGATCACAGCAAAGAATACCCACCAGATGTGACATCATGGTCTATTCCTTCCACAGAGATGGTGGCATTGGCAATTGGGTTACCCTGAAGATCTCGGACAAATCCTTTAGCTCCTCGGTGTATCTGTGATGGTCAAGAATAACCAAAAATATTTGTATTAGAAACAACCTAAAAACATGCTTAATATCAAACATCTCCTTATTTTCTAGCAAAATACTGCAGATTCCTATTTTTTAGGAATCAAAACAAGCCCAAAAAGTCACTAAATTTTGTGTACATTCTTTACTCTGCTTTTTCTCAAGTAGACAAATGAGAAGTAACCCCTGGAAAATTGATTTCTTATTCTGAGTCAAATAAGACTTTGAAATACCTTCCAAATCACCAAAACAAACAAACAAACAAAAACCTGTCAATATGTAAAACACCTCTGGTCTGAACGTATGTCATTTCTTTCTACTTTGCTGCTGCTGCTGCTGCTAAGTTACTTCATTCGTGTCCAACTCTGTGTGACCCCATAGATGGCAGCCCACCAGGCCCCCCCGTCCCTGGGATTCTCCAGGCAAGAACACTGGAGTGGGTTGCCATGTCCTTCTCCAATGCATGAAAATGAAAAGTGGAAATGAAGTCGCTCAGTTGTGTCCGACTCTTAGTGACCCATGGACTGCAGCCCACCAGGCTCCTCCATCCGTGGGATTTTCCAGGCAAGAGTACTGGAGTGGGGTGCCATTGCCTTCTCCGGCTTTCTATTTTAAATTTGGTTAACTATGTATACTTTATATGCCAGCTGTCAGTTAACAAGATATCACATTATAGCCCTTCAATACTTGTTCCTTTTAGATAAAAGGATATACATACTGTGAATATTTTTGCATTAAACCCACTAATAATATTATTTTGGTTGAAAATCAGTGCATGAAAAGTCAGTGAACTTACTAACTGAAAACTGGGTTTATTAATAAAATAGAAAATTTTATATTGAGAAAAAGCTATTGAATTAAGTTGCTGTCAGCAAGTAACTACTACAATGAAAACTACAAAAACAACTTTATTTCTAAATGATAATTCAACTATGTCAACATGTATTTGAAGTAAAGGAGGGTCTGAGAAAGTACTGCTTCTGAAATGTCAAATGATAATCTATCAATCTTGATAATTTAGCAAAACACCATCCACCCAGCTCCAGTTGCTCCCCACTCATATGACCCCAGAAAATGAATTTTATTTTGCTACTGATGATATTCACATATTTTCCTACAGAAAGTAGGATAAATCTCATGTGTCCCTTTGTCACTAGAGAGTAAATATGACAGTGGTACAATGTTTTATCAAAGAGATACCCTTTGTATATTAGTAAAAATTTTTTTGAATTTGTTATTTAAAAAAAAAAAGCAAAACTCTTTAAAAGTAACACATAATTCTTATCTCTAAAGGCAATTTACTCATGGCAAAAAAGTGATACAGGGACTTTCCGGGTGGTTCAGTGGCTAAGACTGTGCGCTCTCAATGCAGGGGAGCTGGGTTTGATCCTTGGTCAGAGAACTAGATCCCACATGCCACAACTAAAAAATCCTGCATGCTGAAGATTGAAGATCCTATGTGCTGAAACTAAGATCCAATGCAGCCAAATAAATAAACATTTTTGTAAAAAGTGATATGTTTGCAGTAATAATAATAATTTTAATGGCAACCAGGAAAGTAAGAAGAGAGTAAACATGTTTTTAGAACAAAAGGCATTTTTAACCTTTTCCCAAAGACTCACCTGTGGACTAGCCACCAAAATTGAATAAGACTGAAATTTAGCTACTGGAAACAAGAGAAGTTAGCTTTCTGAATGAAATTCACATGGTAAAAGTATTAGAAAAATTGTGGAGATCAATTTATTCATCTCCGGGCACTATAATCCTGATATGTAAGTTTGAAATTTCCTCACCATTGAAAAAATAAACCAATCACTTCAAAAACATATAATTCACCTACATTGGGTATAAATATATCCATTGATATTCATAACTGTACTTTTTTCTGCCTCTGCAATCCAAGACTTAAATTACAGTATGTGATTAACAAATAGTTATGTTAGGTAGGAAATTAGGCATGAGCAACAAGCAGTGGCCTAGCCAAAAAGGATGCAAGCTGATCTCTAGACTCCATCCTAGACACACCCAGGAGAGCTCACAGACGTGCTACAAAAATAACCACAGAGACTTTTCCAACTCCTGCACATGCACCCTAGGCATGCAGTGAATACAAACTAACCACAGGGGCTTCTCCAAGTAACCTTAGGCAGCTAGGGGCCCATTAAGGGCTCATAAATACTCATAATATGTATGGCTTTATGGATTCTTACATAGTCATAAATACGTATGTGTTCATATACACATATATCTGATTGTACAAACTGAATTACGTGAAAGACATGCACAACAGAGACTGTTGCTGTGTATCTTGCAACTGCCAACTGGCCTTGAGTGTGTGCCCTTTCCTGATAGGTGGTGAGTAGAGGCCCTATTTTGCACAGGACAGAACCAAGAGGAAGAGGCAGGAAGTATAAAAGGAGAAGCCAAGAGGGATTGTTATGACTCCTTTGGGGTTGGCCTACTTCCACGTTTCTTTAATAAAAGTTCTGCCTGCTTGAGCTATAACTGAGCTGTAACTTGTCTGTTGTTTCAAGCCCTTTAGTCTATCATTCTAAATCTTTGTTACTATGAGACAAGAACCAAGGGTGAGAGATAAACCAACTTGACGGTTAAATAAATAAATGTCTCATATGCCAATTATGGAGCATTATTTTTCTGTTTCAAATTTTCCACTATAGGAATAAATCTCAATGGAAATGTTATGGGATAACAGGACTCCACAGGAATGCAGACTGGAAAACACAGTCACTTTATGGTGTTTGCAAAAGAAATCCCAGAAGTTTATTAATAAATTTCACTCATATCTGGGGAAGTTATTTTACTACACCTGTTCTTCCTATAATTCTCCCTGCCCAGATTCCAGACATTTAAATCAAGCAAGGCCAAAAAAAAAAAAAAAAATTAAAAAATCAAATTCTTCATTGTTGCTAGAATTGCTTAATGCCAATAACCCTTAAATCTTCAAATACTTAAGTGGCCCCCAGAGGGATTGCTGAAATTGAGACTCTGGGGTCCTGCCCTTCAAGGAGTGTGATTCAGTGTTGAGAATGAAAACTCATTTTTAACAATAATCTAGATGAGTCAGAGGCAAGTGATCGTGAACGATTCTTTGAAAAATTCTTTGGAAATTTTGAGAACTAGACAGTTCCATGGCTATTCTATAGGAGCTGTTCTTAGAAACTATTTACGCTGATTAACTTTACAACTCCAGGTCCTAAAAACATCCTCTTAAGGCTCTGCAAGAGATTTCTTCTCAACCAATTATTGAATTAGATCTCCTAATCACCAATCGAATTTTGCCAAGAAATGCACTGGTCATAGCAAACACCCTCTTCCAAAAAAAGACTCTACACATGGACATCACCAGATGGCCAATACCAAAATCAGATTGATTATATTCTTTGCAGCAAAAGAAGGAGAAGATCTATACAGTCAGCAAAAATAAGACCAGGAGCTGACTGTGGCTCAGATCATGAACTCCTTATGCCATATTCAGACTTAAATAGGAGAAAGTAGGGAAACCACTAGATCATTCAGTTATGACCTAAATCAAATCCCTCACAATAATACAGTAGAAGTGAGAAATAGATTTGAGGGACTAGATGTGATAGACAGAGTGCCTGATGAACTATGAATGGAGATTCATGACATTGTACAGGAGACAAGGATCAAGACCATCCCCAAGAAAAAGAAATGCAAAAAAGCAAAATGGCTGTCTGAGGAGGCCTCAAAAATAGCTGTGAAACAAGGAGAAGTGAAAAGCAAAGGAGAAAAGGAAAGATATTTCCATTTGAATGCAGAGTTCCAAAGAATAGCAAGGAGAGATAAGAAAGCCTTCCTCAATGATCAGGGCAAAGAAATAGAGGAAAACAATAGAATGGGAAAGACTAGAGATTTCTTCAAGAAAATTAGAGATACCAAGGGAATATTTCAGGCAAAGATGGGCTCAATAAAGGACAGAAATGGTATGGACCTAAAAAAAAAAAAAAAAAGATATTAAGAAGAGGTGGCAAGAATACACAGTCAGTTCAGTCAGTTCAGTCACTCAGTCGTGTCTGACTCTTCGCGACCTGATGAATCGCAGCACGCCAGGCCTCCCTGTCCATCACAAACTCCCGGAGTTTACTCAAACTTATGCCCATCGAGTCGGTGATGCCATCCAGCCATCTCATACTCTGTCATCCCCTTCTCCTCCTGCCCCCAATCCCTCCCAGAATCAGGGTCTTTTCCAATGAGTCAACTCTTTACATGAGGTGGCCAAAGTATTGGAGTTTCAGCTTCAGCATCAGTGCTTCCAATGAACACCCAGGACTTATCTCCTTCAGGATGGACTGGTTGGACCTCCTTGCAGTCCAAGGGACTCTCAACAGTCTTCTCCAACACCACAGTTCAAAAGCATCAATTTTTTGGTGCTCACCTTTCTTCACAGTCCAACTCTGACATCCACACATGACCACTGAAAAAACCATAGCCTTGACCAGATGGACCTTTGTTGGCAAAGTGATGTCTCTGCTTTTTAATATGCTATCTAAGCTGGTCATCATTTCCTTCCATGGAGTAAGCGTCTTTTAATTTCATGCCTGCAGTCACCATCTGCAGTGATTTGGAGCCCCCAAAAAATAAAGTCTGACACTGTTTCCACTGTCTCCCCATCTATTTCCCATGAGGTGATGGGACCAGATGCCATGATTTTGTTTTCTGAATGTTAAGCTTTCAGCCAACGTTTTCACTCTTCTCTTTCACTTTTATCAAGTGGCTTTTTAGTTTCTCTTCACTTTCTGCCCTAAGGGTGGTGTCATCTGCATATCTGAGGTTATTGATATTTCTCCCAGCAATCTTGATTCCAGCTTATGTTTCTTCCAGCCGAGCATTTCTCATTATATACTCTGCATATAAGTTAAATAAGCAGGGTGACAATATACAGCCTTGACATACTCCTTTTCCTATTTGGAACCAGTCTGTTGTTCCATGCCCAGTTCTAACTGTTGCTTCCTGACCTGCATACACGTTTCTCAAGAGGCAGGTCAAGTGGTCTGGTATTCCCATCTCCTTCAGAATTTTCCACAGTTTATTGTGATCCACACAGTCGAAGGCTTTGGCATAGTCAATAAAGCAGAAATAGACATTTTTCTGAAACTCTCTTGCTTTTTCAATGATCCAGTGGATATTGGCTATTTGATCTCTGGTTCCTCTGCCTTTTCGAAAACCAGCTTGAACATCTGGAAGTTCTCGGTTCATGTATTGCTGAAGCCTAGCTTGGAGAATTTTTAGCATTACCTTACTAACGTGTGAGATGAGTGCAAGATAACACAGAACTGTACAAAAAAGATCTTCATGACCAGATAATCACAATGGTGTGATCACTCACCTAGAGCCAGATATCCTGGAATGCGAAGTCAAGTTGGCCTTAGGAAGCATCACTACGAACAAAGCTAGTGGAGGTGATGGAATTCCAGTTGAGCTATTTCAAAGCCTAAAAGATAATGCTGTTAAAGTGCTACACTCAATATGCTAGCATTTTTGGAAAACTCAGCAGTGGCCACAGGACTGGAAAAGGCCAGTTTTCAGTCCAATCCCAAAGAATGCTCAAACTACCACACAATTGCACTCATCTCACATGCTAGTAAAGTAATCCTCAAAATTCTATAATTTTAGAATATATTTTTTAAAAAAATATATAAAAGATAAAAAGAGAGACAAAAGAATTAGGGATGGAGATCCGTCCAGGGAAGGGAGTCTTAAAAGAGGAAGTTTCCAAACACCAGGAAACCCTCTCACTGGCGTGCCTGGGGGAAGTTTTCGAATCTCGGAGGGCAACCTAACCAGGAGGAAAAATAAATAAAACACACAGATTACAAGCCTAAAAGCAACTCCCAGCAGAAAAGTACCCCAGACACCCACATCCGCCACCAGCAAGGGGTGGCTGAACGGAGAGGAGCGGGAGGCATTGCTTAGGGTAAGGACCAGGCCTGAATGCCCTGAGGGCAATCTGAGGGACCTAACGTGAGATAGCAACTTAAACTGTGGGATAGCAAGAGAGAGAGAGAGAGAGAATTAACCTGTGAAAAGCCCCAACCTAAGGCACAGCCGGCCGTTCGCAGAACAAAGGACAGAGAAGAGCTAGCCAGCTGCGGACCAGCCCATCCCCCACTGGAGGCAGGAGGCAGCCGGGAGGCGGCTGCCAGGCCAGAAAGGGGCAAACTCGGCCCCAGAGACGGCATCCCCTACCAAACTGCAAACAGGCTTCCAGTTTCTAACCAAAGACTTCCTGAGATTCTGGATGGTTGACATCCGCCGGGAGGGTTGCAGCCAGAGATCAGCTCCCCAGAAGAGACACAAGGCGCACCGCATGGGCATGCCTGGAAATCGAGTCTGGGACGGGGAGGGGAGAAGTTGCACTGCACCTGAAGAGAGTGCGCTCATCAAGCTGCTGGTTCCCTGAGCTGCTCGGACAGGGAAGGCACAAAACGCAGACCCAACTGAGTCTGTGCCTTTGTGGAGTACCCGAGAACCTGAACCTGAGCAGCTTAGGCCTGGGAAGTGCACACAACTCAGGGCCCACTCCCTGTAGAGCAGCCTGGAGCCTGAGCAGTGTAGACCAGGAAAGCACGTGCGCTATGAGCAGGGGCAAACCCAGTGTGGCTGGAACACTGCGCGTGCTTCCCACACACGCCAGTGACATTTGTCTGCAGTGCCCCTCCCTCCCCACAGCACCACTGAACAAGCAAACCTAAACAAGAGACCACCTCCGCCCACTTGTGTCAGGGCGGAAATTAGACACTGAAGAGACCTGCAAACAGAAGCCAAATAAACAAAGGGAACCGCTTCAGAAGGGACCGGTGCAACAGATTAAAATCCCTGTAGTTAACACCGACTACACGGGAAGGGGCCTATAGATATCGAGAAGTATAAGCTGGAAAAAGGACCTATCTGAAACTGAACTGAACCCACACTGCCCGCAACAGCTCCAGAGAAATTCCTAGATATATTTTTACTATTATTTAATTAAATTTTTTTTCTTTTTTTTAAAGTCCTCTATTACTCCTTTATTTTCATTTTTATAACCCACTGTAACCTTGCAAAAAAAAAAAAAAAGACCCTATTTTTAAGGTGAACCTCATATATATTTCTTAAATTTTTTGTTTTTTTTTAATATTGTATTTTTAACAGTCTAACCTCTACTCTATATTTCTAATATTTGTTTTTCAGTATTTGATATTAATTTTGGACATTTAAGAATCCAATCTTCAGTACCCATTTATACTCAGGAGTATGATTACTGGCTTGATTACTCTCTCCCCCTTTTGACTCTCCTTTTTCTCCCCCAGGTCACCTCTATTTCCTCCTTCCCCCTTCTCTTCTCAATCAATTCTATGAATCTCTGTGGGTGTTCTGGGCTGCAGAGAACACTTAGGGAACAGACAACTGCATAGATCTGTCTCTCTCCTCTTGAGTCCCCCATTTTCTCCTTCTGCTCACCTCTATCCCCTTCCTCCCTCTCCTCTTCTTCATGTAACTCTGTGAACCTCTTTGGGTGTCCCTCACTGTAGAGAATCTTTTCACCACTAACCTAGAAGTTTTATTATCAGCTGTATGGATGGAGAAGTCTTGAGGCTACTGGAAGAATAAGACTGAAACCCAGAGGCAAGAGGCTTAAGCCCAAAACCTGAGAACACCAGAGAACTCCTGAATACAGGGAACGTTAATTAAAAAGAGATCATCCAAAAGCCTCCATACATACACTGAAACCAACCACCAACCAAGAGCCAATACGTTCCAGAGCAAGACATAGCATGCAAATTCTCCAGCAACGTAGGAACATAGCTCTGAGCATGAATATACAGGCTGCCCAAAGTCACACCAAACCCATAGACCCATCTCAAAACTCACTACTGGACACTCCATTGCACTCCAGAGAGAAGAAATCCAGCTCCACCCACCAGAACACTGACACAAGCTTCCCTAACCAGGAAGCTTGTTAAGCCAATCGTCCAACCCCACCCACTGGGCGAAACCTCCACAATAAAAAGGAACCACAGACTACCAGAATACAGAAAGGCCACCGCAAACACAGCAATCTAAATAAGATGAAAAGGCAGAGAAATATCCAGCAGGTAAAGGAACATGAGAAATGCCCACCAAGCCAAACAAAAGAAAAGGAGATAGGGAATCTACCTGGAAAATAATTTAGAATAATGATAATAAAAATGATCCAAAATCTTGAAAACAAAGTAGAGTTACAGATAAATATTCTGGAGAAAAGGATTGAGAAGATGCAAGAAATGTTTAACAAGGACCTAGAAGAAATAAAAAAGAGTCAATTAAAAATGAATAATGCAATAAATGAGATTAAAAACACTCTGGAGGGAACCAAAAGTAGAATAACGGAGGCAGAAGATAGGATAAGTGAGGTAGAAGATAAAATGGTGGAAATACATGAAGCAGAGAGGAAAAAAGAAAAAAAGAATCAAAAGAAATGAGGAAAACCTCAGGGACCTCTGGGAAATGTGAAACGCCCCAACATTCAAATCATAGGAGTCCCAGAAGAAGAAGACAAAAAGAAAGGCCATGAGAAGATACTCGAGGAGATAATAGCTGAAAACTTCCCCCAAATGGGGAAGGAAATAGTCACCCAAGTCCAAGAAACCCAGAGAGTCCCAAACAGGATAAACCCAAGGCGAAACACCCCAAGACACATATTAATCAAATTAACAAAGATCAAATACAAAGAACACATATTAAAAGCAGCAAGGGAGAAACAACAAATAACACACAAGGGGATTCCCATAAGGATAACAGCTGATATATCAATAGAAACTCTTTAGGCCAGAAGGGAATGGCAGGACATACTTAAAGTAATGAAAGAGAATAACCTACAACCCAGATTACTGTACCCAGCAAGGATCTCATTCAGATATGAAGGAGAATTCAAAAGCTTTACAGACAAGCAAAAGCTGAGAGAATTCAGCACCACCAAACCAGCTCTTCAACAAATGCTAAAGGATCTTCTCTAGACAGGAAACACAGAAAGGTTGTATAAACGTGAACCCAAAACAACAAAGTAAATGGCAATGGGACCATACCTATCAATAATTACCTTAAATGTAAATGGGTTGAATGTCCCAACCAAAAGACAAAGACTGGTTAACTGGATACAAAAGCAAGACCCCTATATATGCTGTCTACAGGTGACCCACCTCAAAACAAGGGACACAGACAGACTGAGAGTGAAGGGATGGAAAAAAATGTTTCATGCAAATAGAGACCAAAAGAAAGCAGGAGTCGCAATACTCATATCAGATAAAATAGACTTTAAAATGAAGGCTGTGAAAAGAGACAAAGAAGGACACTACATAATGATCAAAGGAACAATCCAAGAAGAAGATATAACAATTATAAATATATATGCACCCAACATAGGAGAACCGCAATATGTAAGGCAAATGCTAACAAGTGTGAAAGGGGAAATTAACAATAACACAATAATAGTGGGAGACTTTAATACCCCACTCACACATATGCATGGATCAATTAAACAGAAAATTAACAAGGAAACACAAACTTTAAATGACACAATGGACCAGCTAGACCTAATTGATATCTATAGGACATTTCACCCCAAAACAATCAATTTCACCTTTTTCTCAAGTGCACACGGAACCTTCTCCAGACTAAATACATCCTGGGCCATAAATCTAGCCTTGGTAAATTGAAAAAAACTGAAATCATTCCAGTCATATTTTCTGACCAAACACAGTAAGATTAGATCTCAATTACAGAAAAAAAAAAAAGTTAAATATTCCAACATATGGAGACTAAATAACATGCTTCTGAATAACAAACAAATCACAGAAGAAATCTAAAAAGAAATCAAAATATGCATAGAAAAGAATGAAAATGAAAAGAAAACAACCCAAAACCTATGGGACACTGTAAAAGCAGTGCTAAGGGGAAGGTTCATAGCAATACAGGCTTACCTCAAGAAACAAGAAAAAAGTCAAATAAATAACCTAACTCTACAACTAAAGAAACTAGAGAAGGAAGAAATGAAGAACTCTAGGGTTAGTAGAAGGAAAGAAATCTTAAAAATTAGGGCAGGAATAAATGCAAAAGAAACAGAAGAGACCATAGCAAAAATCAACAAAGCCAAAAGCTGGGTTTTTTGAAAACATAAATAAAATCGACAAACCGTTAGCCAGACTCATTAAGAAACAAAGGGAGAAGAACCAAATCAACAAAATTAGATGAAAATGGAGAGATCACAACAGACAACTCTGAAATACAAAGGATCATAAGAGACTACTACCAGCAGCTCTATGCAAATAAAATGGACAACTTGGAAGAAATGGACAAATTCTTAGAAAAGTACAACTTTCCAAAACTGAACCAGGAAGAAATAGAAGATCTTAAAAGACCCATCACAAGCACAGAAATTGAAACTGTAATCAGAAATCTTCCAGCAAACAAAAGCCCAGGACCAGACGGCTTCACAGCTTAATTCTACCAAAAATTTAGAGAAGACCTAACACCTACCTTACTCAAACTCTTCCAGAAAATTGCAGAAGAAGGCAAACTTCCAAACTCATTCTATGAGGCCACCATCACCCTAATACCAAAACCACACAAGGATGCCACACAAAAAAAGAAAACTATAGGCCAATATCACTGATGAACATAGATGCAAAAATCCTTGACAAACTTGTAGCAAACAGAATCCAACAACATTAAAAAGATCATACATCATGACCAAGTGGGCTTTATCCCAGGAATGCAAGGATTCTTTAATATCTGCAAAACAATCAATGTCATATGCCACATTAACAAATTTAAAGATAACAACCGTATGATTATCTCAATAGATGCAGAAAAAGCCTTTGAAAAAATTCAACATCCATTTATGATAAAAACTCTCCAGAAAGCAGGCATAGAAGGAACATACCTCAACATAATAAACGCTATATACGACAAACCCACAGCAAACATTATCCTCAATGGTGAAAAATTGAAAGCATTTCCCTTAAAGTCAGGAACAAGACAAGGGTGCCCACTCTCACCACTACTATTCAACATAGTTTTGGAAGTGTTGGCCACAGCAATCAGAGCAGAAAAAGAAATAAAACGAATCCAGATAGGAAGAGAAGTAAAACTCTCATTGTTTGCAGACAACATGATCCTCTACATAGGAAACCCTAAAGACTCTACCAAAAAATTACTACAGCTAATCAATGAATACAGTAATGTCATAGGATATAAAATTAACACACAGAAATCCTTTGCATTCCTATACACTAACAATGAGAAAACAGAAAGAGAAATTAAGGAAACAATACCATTCATCATTGCAACAAAAAGAATAAAATACTTAGGAGTATATCTACCTAAAGAAACAAAAGACCTATATGTAGAAAACTATAAAACACTAATGAAAGAAATCAAAGAGGACACAAATAGATAGAGAAATATACCGTGTTCATGGATTGGAAGAATCAATATTTTGAAAATGACTATGGTACCCAAAGCAATCTATAGATTCAATGCAATCCCTATCAAGCTACTAACGGTGTTTTTCACAGAACTAGAACAAATAATCTCACAATTTGTATGGAAATACAAAAAACCTCGAATAGCCAAAGTAATCTTGAGAAAGAAGAATGGAACTGGAGGAATCAACCTGCCTGACTTCAGGCTCTACTACAAAGCCACAGTCATCAAGACAGTGTGGTACTGGCACAGAGACAGAAATGTAGATCAATGGAACAAAATAGAAAGCCCAGAGGTAAATCCACATACCTATGGACACCTTATCTCTGACAAAGGAGGCAAGACTATACAATGGAAAAAAGACAACCTCTTTAACAAGTGGTGCTGGGAAAACTGGTCAACCACTTGTAAAAGAATGAACCTAGAACACTCTCTAACACCATACACAAAAATAAACTCAAAATGGATTAAAGATTTAAATGTAAGACCAGGACCTATAAAACTTCTAGAGGAAAGCATAGACAGAACACTCTGACTTAAATCACAGCAAGATCCTCTATGACTCACCTCCCAGAGTAATGGAAATAAAAACAAAAAGTTGGACCTAATTAAACTTAAAAGCTTTTGCACAACAAAGGAAACTATAAGCAAGGTGAAAAGACAGCCTTCAGAATGGGAGAAAATAATAGCAAACAAAGCAATTGACAGAGAATTAATCTCCAAAATATACAAGCAACTCCTGCAGCTCAATACCAGAAAAATAAATGACCCAATCAAAAAGTGGGCCAAAGAACTAAACAGACATTTCTCCAAAGAAGACATACAGATGGCTAACAAACACATGAAAAGATGCTTAACATCACTCATTATCAGAGAAATGCAAATTAAAACCACAATGAGGTACCATTACACGTCAGTCAGAATGGCTGCTATCCAAAAGTCTACAAGCAATAAATGCTGGAGAGGGTGTGGAGAAAAGGGAACCCTCTTACACTGCTGGTGGGAATGCAAACTAGTATAACCACTATGGAGAACAGTGTGGAGATTCCTTAAAAAACTGGAAATAGAACTGCCATATGACCCAGCAATTCCACTCCTGGGCATACACACTGAGGAAACTAGATCTGAAAGAGACAAGTGCACCCCAATGTTCATCGCAGCACTGTTTATAATTGCCAGGACATGGAAGCAACCTAGATGCCCATCAGCAGACAAATGGATAAGAAAGCTGTGGTACATATACACAATGGAATATTACTCAGCCATTAAAAAGAATTCATTTGAATCAGTTCTAATGAGACAGATGAAACTGGAGCCCATTATACAGAGTGAAGTAAGTCAGAAAGATAAAGACCAATACAGTATATTAATGCATATATATGGAATTTAGAAAGATGGTAACTATAACTCTATATGCAAAACAGAAAAAGAGACACAGATGTATAGAACAGACTTTTGGACTCTATGGGAGAAGGTGAGAATAACATTGAAACATATATATTATCAAGTGTGAAACAGATCGTCAGTCCAGGTTGGATGCATGGGACAGGTCCTCAGGGCTGGTACACTGGGATGACCCAGAGGAATGGGATGGGGAGGGAGGTGGTAGGTGCGTTCAGGATGGGGAACACATGCAAATCCATGGCTGATTCATGTCAATGTATGGCAAAAACCACTACAATATTTTAAAGTAATTAGCCTCCAACTAATGAAAATAAATGGAAAAAAAAAAAAAAAAGAAATAAGATGGATTGATGAAGAGAGAGATAAGAAAGAGAGAGGAGTTAGATAAGTATGTGACCAGGGATATACAGTTAGATATTAATTACAAATCCAATGGAGAGAGGAATGTTCATTATACATTAATTTCCATTTTTGCTATATGTTTGAAATCTTCTGTAATAAGGGGTTGGAATAAAAAAAAATAAAAAAAAAAACGCTTCCTCCTTGGAAGAAAGTTATGACCAACCTAGACAGCATATTAAAAAGCAGAGATAAAAAAAATAATTTAAAAAAATAAATTAAAAAAAATAAAAAGCAGAGATATTACTTTGCCAACAAATGTCTGTCTAGTCAAGGCTATGGTTTTTCCAGTAGTCATGTATGGATGTGATAGTTGGACTACAAAGAAAGCTGAGTGCTGAAGAATTGATACTTTTGAACTATGGTGTTGGAGAAGACTCTTGAGAGTCTCTTGGACTGCAAGGAGATCCAACCGGTGCATCTTAAAGAAAATCAGTCCTGAATATTCATTGGAAGGACTGATGCTGAAGCTGAAACTCCAATACTTTGGCCACCTCCTGCGAAGAGCTGACTCATTTGAAAAGACCCTGATGCTGGGTAAGATTGATGGCAGGAGAAGGGGATGACAGAGGATGAGATAGTTGGATGGCATCACCGACTAAATGGACATGAGTTTGGGTAGACCTCAGGAGTTGGTGATGGACAGGGAGGCCTGGCGTGCTGTGGTCCAAGGAGTCACAGAGTCGGACACGACTGAGTGACTGAACTGAAATGAACTGAATCTCATATTTTCATCTGTTATAAAACTAGTCAATGATTAGATTTTAGGCGCAGGTGTTCAATTATTAATCACCAGCATAATGTTCTACTGTCAAGAAACAATTTCAACACAAAAGTTCTGGCAGCCTTCACTGATATTCCACCAGCCTTTGATTCCCTAATCTGGAGTGTCCTTTGAGGCAAGCTGGTGTGGGTTCACTGCAAATACCAATCTTACTGCTTCCATACATTCTGTACAATAATAGTGATGTTACACCAGGATGGGTCACAGTGATCTGTAGACAGATCAAATTTTCATTTCAGGTGGCATAAAACAGGACTGTATAAAACATCTGATCCCTCTTCTTTTCTGCTGATTCTTACATAAACTGATACAGCTTTTAGATTAATTAATGCACCTGCCACCATAAATATGACAGTCATTCTACTCTTTCTGATGGCACACATTTGGGTTTTGTTTTATAGTGCATTTTTTCTCAAGAACTAAGATAGGACTTCCTTGGTAGTCTAATGGTTAAGAATCCATCTGCCAATGCAGGGAACATGGATTCAATCCCTGGTCCAGGAAGATTCCACATGCCATAACCATGCACCCAACGACTGAGCCTGGGCACCACAACTACTAAGCCTGTGCTCTAGAGCCTGTGAGCCACAACTACTGAGCTTGCACACTCTAGAACCCATGCTCTGAGACCAGAGAAGACACCACAATAAGAAGTCTGCACACCACAACTAGTGAGTAGCCCCCACTCACTGCAACTAGAATAAGTTCATGTGCAGCAATGAAGTTTCAGCACAGTCAAAAATAAATAAATTAGAACTAAGAACTTAAATAGCAGCTGAACTTTTTCTTTTCATTGTTGATGGGGTAAAAATTTTACTGACATCAACTGTGGGGAATCCTAGAGCATAGCTCCTAGAAGCCTTTTCTGAACTGGCAGCACTGGGTTAAGGACCCTTCTGTGTACTGCTATTGCTCTTTATTTTAGCATTTATCATCCTCTCTTGTAGTTAGGTATTGATATCTGAACTTAAGACTAAATGCACTCTCCCCAGAGCCTTACAGGGTGCCTAGGACACAAAAGTAGCTTAATAAATTTTTGCTGTAAAAATAAATAAATAAAATGAAAAGCATTGAATTAAGGATGCATTCTTTGATATCTAAGGAAAGAACACACCAAATAACCCCATCTTACTTACTCAGCCTACAACTTTACTTTTCAATTTTGCTCTTCAAATATCCATCCAAATATAGCTCTCCTCAAATGACATTCTACAAGGGTACCCACTAAGGTTTTTTCAGAATCAACATAGCTAATTAGCTTTGTTGTTGGAAAATATCTTTTTGTGTTAACATGTACTTTTATGTTAATTCCACTGACTGATAAAAATCCTGTATAATGGATGTTTTTTAATCACTGTCATCACTGTATCTATTCCATGATAATACCGTTTAGTAAGGTATATGGATACTTGTGGAGAAGGCAATGGCAACCCACTCCAGTTCTCTTGCCTGGAAAATCCCATGGACAGAGAAGCCTGGTAGGCTGCAGTCCATGGGGTCGCTAAAAGTCAGGCACGACTGAGCGAGTTCTCTTTGACTTTTCACTTTCATGCATTGGAGAAGGAAATGACAGCCCACTCCAGTATTCTTGCCTGGAGAATCCCAGGGGCGGGGGAGCCTGGTGGGCTGCCATCTATGGGGTCGCACAGAGTCGGACATGACTGAAGCGACTTAGCAGCAGCAGCATGGATACTTGACAAGTGTAAAAGAATTCTTAAGCTGATTTCACATTTTTAATGCATTGGGTTCACGTGTATATGTTTCTATGTACTTGTGGGTGTGAGCTAAGTCACTTCAGTGGTGTCCTATTCTTTACAACCCTATGGACTGTAGCCCACCAGGCTCCTCTGTCCTTGGACTTTCCCAGGGGTTTCCATTCCCTTCTCCAGAGGATCTTCCTGACCCAGGGATCAAACTCGCATCTCTTATGTCTCCTCTATTGGCAAGCAGGTTCTTTACCACTGATGCCACCTGGGAAGCCTGTTTATATGTACATGTATGTGCAAATAGCTACTTATCTATATAATAGCATTTGTTTATAACAAATTCGTTTAAAAATCAGTCTATACTACCTGCCAGTATATGAAACTAATATCACTCTCCCTGACTTCGGACGTAAATGGCCACGTACAGGATGGAAAGTGAAACTGTCCAGGCACTGCAAACCAAGAACAGAGTCCTTAGGTCTTTCCCAACAGTACTGTCCCTGGTGTCAGTCTCTACCTAGTACAGAGGGGTGGGGCTAACTGGGAACTGGCCTGGATCAAGTCTGAACAGGTATTTTACTCTGACACATGGTGAGGTTCTCCAAAATTCTGTACAGTGACTCTCTGCTAAAGATCTAAATTTATGTCATGAGAGGCAACACAGCATGGTGATTCTGGAACAAGAGAGCCTGGATTCTGGCAGAATAACTTCAGGCAAGTTGTTTAACTTCTCTGTGCCTCTGATTTCTTATTTTTAATTCATGAATGATAATGGTGGTGGAATTAAAGAAGATGATGTTGATGATGATATAACTTTCCTCATGGGGTTGTGAGAATTAAATTAATAGATTACTACATGTAAGGCATTTAGAATAATGCCTGGGAAAGAGTTAATGCCCAGTAACTGTAACTTACCCATCATTACCATTACCTCATCTCCAGTTGAGTCTGGGCTGAGATGAGTGAGACATAAGGAGACTTTCACTCCTAGGTGCTGATCCTACACCTGCATAACCCTGGGAGTGAATGGCTCATTAAATTTTGCATCCTGGGTGCCTCATTTACTTCATTCTAGTTTTGTCCCTGCCTGGAATGTCTGACAAACCCAAGGTGATCAGGGTAGAGCAGGATCCTAGGATTGCCCTTGATTAATGCAATATGAAAGAAAATAGGGTGTCACCCTACCTTTCTATAACTCCAGTGTAATCAGTTTGCAGCAAATATTCATGAACTAAAAAACCAATTACAAATGAAAGACTATTTGAATAATGACTGATGCATTTTCCAAATGCATCATTCTTACTCTGGGTCAGGTGGATTCATATAGTCTGGGATCCTCTTAGGGGACTACTGTGCACCAGGTTACTATTGTGCACTTAGATCTCCCATTTTATGCTGGAGACTGGGTTTACCTGCTGAATGTAGCTAATGAGGGAGTTTTTGTTATCCTCCCAGTAGTTCTTCAAAGTCTCTTCAGGTGGAAACTTTTCACAGCTAAGCTCCACAGTGATCTCAAAGCAGTTGCTGCTGAGGTAATTGAAATCTTGCATTCCTGCCAAAACACCAAATGAAAAGTTAAAATATGCATGTGGCGACTAGAACCCACACCGACTGTTCTGCTAACAGCCAGGTAAAAACTGTACCAATCCATGCATCTTGAGGAGACTGTGGGAAATTGCAAATGAAATCACCTACTATATGGGAAGGAAAAACATTCTTGGGGGATAGTTACCACTTCACAAGCACAGATTCTCTCAGGTTCTTAAGCAGTCATTTAGTGTAATGCACTGCTGTTGTATAGTGCTAAAGCAAGATCAGCCACATCCTACAGTGCTGGAATCAACTTCAAAGACAACAGGAGAGTGACATCATCAAAATGGTGAGGCAGGAATTTTCTACTGTCTTCCCTCCCCCAAAAAACACAAATTTTAATAATTACCCATGAATAGAGTGTGTTTGTAGAAGTTCAGGAATCTAATGGAAAAGTTAAAGCACACCACTGGAGAAAAAATTCAAGATTGGACATGTTGAAGGGAGGAAGAGGAACAGTTTCACTTCACCTGTATCACCTCCTTCCCTAAGGTGGCATAGCTTAGTGCCAAAGAGACCTAATTAGTAATATGAAAACATATAAAAACATACAACACACTGATAAAGGTAAGTATATAGTTAGATTCAGAATATTCTAGTACTGTAATATGAAAGTGTTTTATTCACTTAACTCTACTATAAAGTTTTTAAAATATTAAAAATAAGTATAGCTACAATAATCTGTTCATAGATACACAAAATGGAAAGATGTAAATTGTGACATCAAAACATAAAATGTAGGGTAAAGTTTTTGCTTGCAATCAAAGTTAAGTTGTTGACGGCCTAAAATGGACTATTACACTATAAGATGTTTTATGTAAGTCACATGGTAACCATAAACCAAAAACCTATTCAAAAACAGTAAACAGAAAAGAATCAAAGCATACCATGGTAGAAAATCATCAATTCACAAAGAAAGAGAGCAAGAGAGGAAGAAACGAACAGTAATTTCAAAACAGAAAACAACAATATGGCAAGGCCTTACCTGCCAATAATTATTTTAAATGTAAACAGATTAAATTCTTTAATCAAAAGGCATAGAGTAGTTCAATAGATTTAAAAAAATAAGGCCCAACTATGTGATGCCTACAAGAAACTCATTTCGGGTTTAAAAGCACACATAAGCTCAAAGTGAAGGGATGACAAAAGATATTCAGTGCTTATGAAAGCCAAAAGAGAGAAGAGGTAGCAGTACTTTTCTCAAAAAAAATACAGTTTAAGTCAAAACCTGTAATAAGAGACAAATATCATATTTTGATAAAGGGGTCAATTCATCAAAGGATGATACACTATCAAAAATACATAAACACTCAACATTGGAGTATCTAAATATATTAAGCATATATTAAATATATCTAAATATATACTAATAGGCCTGAAGAGAGGAATGACTACAGTACTATAACAGTAGGGGACTTCAATATCCTACTTCCAATAATGGATAACTAGATCATCCATACAGTCTCAGCAAGGAAACACTGGCCTTGAACTATACTTTATATTAAATGAACCTAACAGCCATACAGAACAAGCCATCCAACAACTGCAGAATAAACATTCTTCTCAAGCACACATGGAACATTCTCTAGGATAGATCATATCATAGGTTACAAAACAAATCTCAGCAGACTAGAGTAGGCTGAAATCATGCTAATTATGTTTTCCAACTATAATGGTACAGAACTAGAAATCATAACAAGACAAAAACTAGAAAATTGACAAACATGTAGAAAAGTAAACAACACGCTTTTGAACAAGTCAAAGGGAAACCAAAATATCTTGAACAAATGAAAAAAATAACACAACCTACCAAAACTTATGAGATGTAGCAAAAGCAATCCTAAGAAAGAAGCTCATTATGATAAATGCATACATTTAAAAGAAAAAAGAAATGTGTAAAATATACTCTTTAATCTTACACTTCAAAAAACTAGAAAATGAACAAATAAAGCACAAAGCTGCAGAAAGATGAGAATAATAAGGATCAAAGCAGAAATAAATGAAATAGAGGCAGGGAAAACAATAGAAAAGATAAATCTAAGGGCTGTTTTTTTTTATTTTTTCTTATTGTTTTATTTATTTTTTAATTAATTTATTTTAATTGGAGAAGAATTACTTTATAATATTGTGATATTTTTTGCCACACATCAACATGAATCAGCCATGGGTACACATGGCTGGTTTCTGAAAAGATAAAATAGACAAAGCTTTAGTTAGACTTACCAAGAATAAAAGAAAGGGGAGAAATTTCAACTAATACCATAGAAATGCAAAGGATCATAAAAGACTGTGAACAATTATAGCCCAAAACCGGACAACCTAGAAGGAGTGGATACATTCAAAGAAACATACAACTTACCAAGACTGAACCAGGAAGAAACAGAAAAAAAAAAAAAAAAATCAATTACTAGTAGGGAAATTGAATCAGTAATCAAAAACTTTCCAAAAAGAAAAGCCAAGAATCAGAAGGTTTCACTGGTGAATTCTACCAAACATTTAAAGAAGAATTAGCACAAATCCTCATCAAAATCTTCCAAAAAACTGAAGAGAAGGGAACACTCTCAAACTTTTTTTTACAAGTCCAGCATAATGCTGATTCCAAAGCCAGATAAGGGTACTACAGAAAAAGAAATTACAGGCTAATTATCATGATGAATAAAGATGCAAAAATTATCAACAAAAAATTAGCAAACTGAATTCAACAGCACATAAAAAACATCATACACCATGATCGAGTGAAGTTTATCCCTAGGATGCAAGGATGGTTCAAAAAAGACAAATCAACAAATATAATATACTGCATTAATAGAATGAAAGATAAAAATTAAATGATCATCTCAAAATATGAAGGAAAATCACCTGAAAAAATTCAGCATGTTTTCATGATAAAAACTCTCCACAGGTTGGGTAGGAAAGGAACATACCTTAACATAATAAAGTCCATATACAACAATTCCATAACTATCATTATACTCAATGTTGAAAGATTTAAAGCTCCTCCTCTAAGATCAAGAACAAGACAAGGAAGCCTACTCTCACTATTCCTATTCAATATAGTGTTAGAAGTCCTAGCCAGAGAAAAGAGGCAAGAATAATAAATAAAAGACACACATGTTAGAAAGGAAGAAGTAAATTTACCTCTGTCTGTAATGATATAACCTTATCTATAGAAAACCCTAGAGACTACCGAGCACACACACACACACACACACACACACACACACACACACACACAAAACTATTGGGATGAATAAAATAATCCATTAAAGTTGCAGGATACCAAATCAACACACGAAAACCAGTTACCTTTCTATCTGCTAACAAAAAACTACCCAACAAACATATAAAGAAACCAATCTCACCTACAATAGCAACAAAAACAATAAAATACTCAGGAACAAATTTAACCAAGGAGATGAAAGAGCTGAAGAAAGAAAATTATAAGACAGTAATAAAAGAAATGAAAGAAGGTACAATGATAATGGAAAGATAGCCCATGTTCATAAATGTAATACTGTTAAAATATCCATAGCACTCAAAGCTATCTATAGACTGAATACAATCCCTGTCAAAGTACCAATAACATTTTTCGGAAAGCTAGGGGAAAAATCTTAAGATGCATATAGAAACACAAAAGACAATGATAGCCAAAACAATCTTGAAAAAAAGAACAAAGAAAAAATAAGCACTTCCTTATTTCAAGTGAAAAGTGAAAGTGTTAGTACTCAGTCATGTCCAACTCTGCAACCCCATAGACTGTAGCCAACCAGGTTCCTCTGTCCATGGAATTCTCCAAGCAAGAATACTGGAGTGGGTAGCCATTTCCTTCTCCAAGGGATCTTCCCAACCCAGTGATCAAACCCAGGTCACCTACATTGCAAACCATATTACCAAACTACAATAATCAAAACAGTTTGGTATCAGCATAAAAACAGATACATATCACTGAACAAAATCAAGAGTGAGCCCAGAAATAAACCCTGATATATACAGTCAACTAATATTTTACAACAGAGCCAAGAATGCTCAATGGAAATAAGATAGTCTCTTTAATAAAAAGTTTTGGGAAAACTGGATACATACCTGTAAAAGCATCAAATGGGACTTTTATCTTACACTAACACAAAAATTAATTTAAAATGGATTAAAGGATTAAATTCAAGACTTTGAACTGTAAAGCTCCTAGAAGGAAACAGAGAAAAAAGCTCCCAACATCAGTCTTAACTAAATTTTGGGGGTATGACTCCAAAAGTATAGATTAGTGCAAAAGTGTTTGTGGTTTTTGCATTGTTGAAATTTGTCATTTGATACTGGAATATATTCTTAAATAAATGTGGTTATTTTATACATCATTTTACTGCACAACATCTAGCTTTATGTTTTTTGCTAATGACTTATTACTTGCTGTTTATTTTATATTTATTTTAGACTATAGAAATGATGCTATACAAAAAGCAAATTTGAGTGATCATCTGATTTGAGTTCAAAATGAGTCATAAAGCAGTGGAGACAACTTGCAACAACACTGCATTTGGCCCAGGAACTGCTAATGAACATACAGTGCAGCAGTGGTTCAAGAAGTTTGGCAATGGAGACAAGAGCCTTGAAGATGAGGAGCACAGTGGCTGGCCTGTGGAAGCTGACAATGACCAGCTAAGAAGATCATCAACACTGGCCCTCTTACAACTACACGAGAAGTTGATGAAGACTCAACATCAGTCATTCTATAATCATGAGGCATTTGAAGCAAACTGAAAAGGTGAAAAAGCTCAATAAGTGCGCTGATTGAAAATTTAAAAAATCATTTTATAAGCGTCATCTTCTCTTATTCTACATAACAACAATGAACCATTTCTCAATCAGACTGTGATGTGCAAAAAAAAAGTGGATTTTACATGACAATAATGCAATAACCAGCTTAGTGGTTGGACCAAGAAGAAGCTCCAAAGCACTTCCTAAAGTCAAACTTGCATCAAAAAAAGATCATCGTCACTGTTTAGTGGTCTGCTGCTATCTGATCCACCACAGCTTTCTGATTCCTGGCAAAACCATTACATCTGAGAAGTATGCTCAGCAAATCAATGAGATGCACCCAAAACTGCAATGCCTGCAGCTGGCATTGGTCAATGGAAAGGGCCCAATTCTTCTGTATGACAACACCCAACTACACATCACACAACTAACGCTTCAAAAGTTGAATGAATTGGGCTATGAAGTTTGGCCTCAACCACCATATTCATCTGACTTCTTGCCAACCATCTACCACTTCTTCAAGCATCTTGAAAGAGTTAACTTAGGCAGGTTGATAGGCAGTCCAGGGCCCTTTAAGGAGAAAGTGAACATTCTCACTCATGCTTTCCTTAAGCCTTGTGCAACAGTGTATCTTGCCCAAGAGAACTGGCTTTTCTTTAGATATGGAGCTAATGAATATACAGCAGCCATATATTCTACTTGGGAAAATGCTTTTCTTAGACCCCATTAGGCTTTACTTAGGCTCTATGTTAATCATTATAATTGTAACAAAGCTTGTCTGCTGTTTCTCAGCAACAATATATCTCACCCAGAAATATGTTGCCAGGAACTTATTCCTTCTGGCTAATCTTGTACTGAAGTTATCTCAGGATGCATGCCTTGGGAGAGGGCCTGGTAGAACTTTTATAACCTTGAGGTATTCTTTTTATCTATTCTTAGCAGCCAGTTGAAAAGTATATAATGCTCTGCTTAAACTAGTGAGTTGGGTACTCTTTCTACCCCTTTCTGATGTCAGAAGCTTCTATGTCAGAAGCTTTCTCTGCCCTATCACTATATATAATATTTTGCTGCTGCACAAAGCTCGGAGTGACTGAGACTGTGTTGGTCCCAGAGTTAAATCTTCTCGTTCAGAGACCACAAACTTGGCACCAAACACCATAAGCTATCAATCTCAAAAACGTTTTACAAAGAAAATGCTTCCACAACCAGCAAGAGGCAGAAAAAGCTTTCCTAGATTTCACTGAATCCCAAAGCATGGATTTTTATGTTATAGGAATAAACAAACATTTCTTGTTGGCAAAAAGGTGTTCACTGTAATGGTTCCTATTTTGATTAATAAACACGTAATTTGAGCCTAATTATAATAATGTAAAATTCATAGTCTGAAACCACAATTTTGTTTACACCAACTTAATAGAAGTAACAAAAGCAAAACTTAATAAGTGGGACTGCATCAAACTGAAAGCTTCTGCACAGCAAAAGATACAGCCAACAAAATGGAAAGGCAATTTAAGGAATGAGAGAAAGTATTTCCAAATCATATATTGGATAAGGAGCTAATATCCAAAAAAAGTAAGGCACTCATACAACTCAAAGTAAATTTCAAAAAAAACTTGATTATTATTTAATGAGCAAAAGACCTGAATAGACATTTTTCCAAAGAAGACACACAGATGGCCTACAGGCACATGAAAAGATGTTAAACATTGTTAGTCATCAGAGAAATGCAAATGAAAACCACAATGAGATATCACCTCACACCTGTCAGAATGGCTATATTCAAAAAGGACACAAATAACATCAGTTGACAAGAATGCAGAGAAGAACCCCAAACACTGTTGTAGGAAATGCAAATTGGTGCAGATACTACAGAAAACAGTATGAAGCTTTCTGAACAAACTAAGAATAGAAATACCATATAGCCCGACATACATCCAAAAAGAGACAAAAACACTAATTCAAAAATATACATACACCCCAACATTCAAGCAGCATTATTTACACTTGACAGAATATAAAAGCAACCTAAGTATCCATCAACAGATGAGTGGATGAAGATGTGGTATATACACACAATGGGACACTCAGTTCAGTTCCGTTCAGTTCAGTCACTCAGTCATGTCCGACTCTTTGCGACCCCATGAATCGCAGCACGCCAGGTCTCCCTGTCCATCACAAACTCCCGGAGTTTACTCAAACTCATGCCCATCGAGTCGTTGATGCCATCAGCCACCTCATCCTCGGTCGTCCCCTTCTCCTCCTGCCCCCAATCCCTCCCAGAATCAGGGTCTTTTCCAATGAGTCAACTCTTCGCATGAGGTGGCCAAAGTACTGGAGTTTCAGCTTCAGCATCAGTCCTTCCAATGAACACCCAGGACTTATCTCCTTCAGGATGGACTGGTTGGATCTCCTTGCAGTCCAAGGGACTCTCAAGAGTCTTCTCCAACACCACAGTTCAAAAGCATCAATTTTTCGGCACTCAGCTTTCTTCACAGTCCAACTCTCACATCCATATGTGACTGCTGGAAAAACCATAGCCTTGACCAGATGGACTTTTGTTGGCAAAGTAATGTCTCTGCTTTTTAATATGCTATCTAGGTTGGTCATAACTTTCCTTCCAAGGAGTAAGCATCTTTTAATTTCATGCCTGCAGTCACCATCTGCAGTGATTTTGGAGCCCCAAAAAAATAAAGTCTGACACTGTTTCCACTGTCTCCCCATCTATTTCCCATGAGGTGATGGGACCAGATGCCATGATCTTAGTTTTCTGAATGTTGAGCTTTAAGCCAACTTTTTCACTCTCCTCTTTCACTTTCATCAAGAGGCTTTTCAGTTCCGCTTCACTCTCTGCCCTAAGGGTGGTGTCATCTGCATATCTGAGGTTATTGATATTTCTCCCAGCAATCTTGATTCCAGCTTGTGCTTCTTCTACCCCAGCATTTCTCATTATATACTCTGCATATAAGTTAAATAAGCAGGGTGACAATATATAGCCTTGACGTACTCCTCTTCCTATTTGGAACCAGTCTGTTGTTCCATGCCCAGTTCTAACTGTTGCTTCCTGACCTGCATATAGGTTTCTCAAGAAGCAGGTCAGGTGGTCTGTTATTCCCATCTCTTTCAGAATTTTCCACAGTTTATTGTGATCCACACAGTCGAAGGCTTTGGCGTAGTCAATAAAGCAGAAATAAATGTTTTCTGGAACTCTCTTGCTTTTTCGATGATCCAGCAGATATTGGCAATTTGATCTCTGGTTCCTCTGCCTTTTCTAAAACCAGCTTGAACATCTGGAAGTTCTCGGTTCATGTATTGCTGAAGCCTGGCTTGGAGAATTTTGAGCATTACTTTACTAGCATGTGAGATGAGTGAAATTGTGCGGTAGTTTGAGCATTCTTTGGGATTGCCTTTCTTAGGGATTGGAGTGAAAACTGACCTTTTCCAGTCCTGTGGCCACTGCTGAGTTTTCCAAATTTGCTGGCATATTGAGTGTAGCACTTTCACAGCATCATCTTTCAGGATTTGAAATAGCTCAACTGGAATTCCATCACATCCACTAGCTACTCAGCCATAAAAAAGAATGAAATTTTGACATTTGCAATATGAATGGACTTGGAGGGTATTATGCCTAATGAAATAAGTCATACAGAGAAAGAAATACTGTAAATCCCTTACACACATGATCTAAAAAATAAAGCAGTGAATATAACAACAACAAGGAAAAAAAAAAACAGATTCACAGATATAGAGAACTAACTAGTGGTTACCAGTGGGGAGAGCAAGGAGGGGAGGGGAAAGATAGGAGTAGAAGTTTAAGAGGTACAAATTATTACATATAAAATAAATAAGCTACAAGGATATATTATATAGCATAGGGAAGATAGCCAATATTTTATATGGCAACCCACTCCAATATCCCTGCCTGAAAAAATCATATGGATAGAGGAGCCTGGTGGGCTACAGTCCATGGTGTCACACAAAGTCAGACATGACTGAGCAACTGAGCACAAAGAAATTGAGTACAACCTTTAAAAATTCTGAATCACTATGTTGTACACCTGTAACTTACATAATATTGTACATCAACTATCTCAGTTTTAAATAAAACAAGTTAAACATATATCAGAAAGAAAAATATCTGAAAGAATATACTTATCAAGGCATAATTCAACAAGAACAACAACAAAATCTTATTAAACAAACCAAGGCCTATAATTAGCCACTACTGCTACTGTCCTAATTCTCTTTTCACTTTCCTTTTCAGGTGGGCCACAAAAAATTGTTCTTAGGCAGAGGAAAAAACAGTATCTTTACATTTCACTCTTTATCCTTGGTAGAGGTGATACTACATAAATGTGAGTGATCCAGGTAGCCAGAAAAATAAGAGTTCTTCAAAGTTCATACTCGAACAGAGAGCTGTAAGAGCTGCCTTGATATCTAGAAATGCTTCCTCCAGCTGCGCTGAGGTGGGTTTTTCCATTTCCAGACTCAATAAAATGTGTAGAGCTTCCTGAACTGATAATAGTACTTACTGCAGTAATGAATAAACATCCCATATGAAGTGGAACTTATTAAGTAAAAACAAAAGGTATGTGAACCAAGATATGCTAAAGGCCAAAGCCAGCCCTCTAAAATATACATTTACATATGTCAAAGCATGACTAACATATAATCATGATGGTACCTTGTTCCCTAAAGCCAGAATTTGAAAACTAGGGTAATTAACAGTGTTCAATTTGTATTTTCCCAGTGGATATCTTCAGTTCCTCTCCTATGTCTCTTCTACATCTCAAACTCATGTCCATTGAGTCAGTGATGCCATCCAACCATCTCATCCTCTGTCCTCCCCTTCTCCTCCTGCCTTCAATCTTTCCCAGCATCAGGGTCTTTTCCAATGAGCCGGTTTTTCTCATCACGTTGCCAGAGTATTGGAGTTTCAGCTTCAGCATCAGTCTTTCTAATAAGTATTCAGGACTGATTTCCATTAGGGTTGACCAATTGGATCTCCTTGCAATCCAAGAGACTCTCAAGTCTTCTCTCATACCACAGTTCAAAAGCTAAATATAAACGGTAATTATTTTTTAAAAGCCACTACTCACATGGAGAGTGAAAGGGAAACTCACCTCCAGGCACGCTGTACCATGCAGCACCATTGGTCGTTCCTTCTACAAAGCTGCTGTCGTCATCATTCTTGCGACATGGGGGCCGATCTGGGTCCGACATCGGGGGGTTGAAGGATGAGTACGCCCGAGCTAAGCTTTGGAAGATGTCGTCATCTGGGCAGGAGCTGTATTCGTGAGCACTGCCTGGAAAATAAAGCCACAACACTAAAGAAACCGACACAAACCAGCACTGCATGTTTCCTGAATATGGATTTAGTGTTGATCTCCTGCTGATGCATTTTTAGCTCATCACTATGGGAAAGGAGTGAAGGCTTAAGTTCTCAACAATTACACTTAGTTTTCTTTCAGGTTTTATAAGGTCCACTCCTGATACCGCAAAGTAGAAATTGAGTAGAATGTACATTCTTCTAATGAATTGAAAGCTTCACAAGAAAAGATGACAAGCACATAGTAAATTGGACTTGGGAAGACAGTAAGGAGATTTCCATTGTTAAAATTTTTAATTTATAAATTGCGCCTGTACAAATCCAATAGGCACCGTGAACCACTGTCACACATAGTATCACACACACATAGTGTCACACATAGTATCTGAATTTACAGTTTTTAAAAATCTCCTACCACTGAAATAAATAATATATATTTTGGCACACAGTATTTTTATTCTCTATTACCAGATATATGAGTCCTTTAAATCTCCCAGCTATTGACAAACCATAAAGTCTCTAAATTTCAAGGATGTTTCACCAAAGAATCTTCAAAATTCAAAGTTTCCAATATATACAACTATCCTGTGTTGGTGCTTTCAAATTGTGGTGCTGGAGAAGACTCTTGAGAGTTCCTTGGATGGCAAGGAGGTCAACCCAGTCAATCTTAAAGGAAATGAACACTAAATATTCATTGGAAGGACTGATGCTGAAGCTGAAGCTTCAATACTTTGGCCACCTGATGTGAAGAGCTGACTTACTAGAAAAGACTCTGATGCTGAGAAAGACTGAGGGCAGGAGGAGTAGGGAATAACAGAGGATGAGATGGTTGAATGGCATCACCAACTCAGTGGATGCGAATTTGAGCAAACTCTGGGAGACAGTGAAGGACAGGGAAGACTGGCATGCTACAGTCCACAGGGTCACAAAGCATCAGACATGGCTTAGAGGCTGAACAACAACAATATTCTGTATTACAAAGACCTAACTCTTCAAAGTCTCCTGAAAATTGATTCAAAGCAGGTAATTTCTTGGAACAACAAAAATTAAGCTGAGAATATCTATCTGGCTAAAGTTTGCTGTGGCTGAAGATTAGCTAAAACTAGTTTTCACTTCTTCTCCCTGACATTGCCAAGAAACAGTTCCAAATGTAGAAGTGTGAATGCATAATAAGACACATGCAGAGATATTCATGGGCCTCTGATGGAGTTCTAAAAGTTTGCCTTCAGTTTTAAGCTGTCTTGTACATAAAACTACATAGATCTATTATTCCTCCATTTACTGGAATCCAAGAGTTACCCAAGTTCACGACTTCTGTTTTTTTTCCCCTTTCTCTTACCTAAGTGATTATGCTTCTCTTCACTTATTTTTTTTTTTAATTACAGTCTTTTTTTGCCAGGTATATGCCAATGCCACATGAAACAGGGGATATTCCAGTGAAACAGATGTATTTCTATAGGCAAAATCACTGAACAACCAGTTCCTTAAAAGAATATTACAGAAATCATTCAATAAACCCTTGTAAAGTAATTGTAAACCTTGAATTAATTAAAGAAACAGGAAGAACACCTACCACTCCGCGTCTCATCATATGGATAATTGGCCACAAGGTCTCCTCCATGAAGATTGGCTGAGAGCACAAAAGGAATATCCATAATCCAATGAATGACAGCCTTCGTCTCAGGAGCAAGCTGTATTAAAGATTAGAGATTGAAAGGATTCTAAATGCTTTGGTGGGGTCACTTGACAGAAAAGACATATAAAAGGTAAGAACAATAACAACTCAAATCTGGTCATATTCCAAGCAGTCTGTGATTGTTTTCATAGAAGAAAGAAAACAGGAGCATTCCTCATCTCTATCTTTCTCAGACTTATAATAAAAAATATTTCTATTTCCTTAAAAGTTCTATTTAAAAGCTGCCAGTTTTCTTTCTTTGTAACTTGAAAAACAGCATACAAATCATTTACAAATTTGGATACATCTCCATCTGAACTTGTTAATAATAACTAATGATAATATAAGGAGAAAAGAAAATATCTGAACTGAACAAGGTTCTTCTTTATGGTGGTTCAACTCAAGAAAGGTGGTAGATTTTCTGTCCAAGTTTTGCTTACTATTTCTCCAATTACCTTCAACCACATCAACATTTTTCCTATAAAAAAATTAAATTGAGTCTTTATCAGATTTCACCACCAAATAATGCACTTTGGGATGATCATTAAAAATTTTAAAACAGCAAAAGTTTTAGGAATTCATGTGGCCTTTTGAAATATTCACAGCCCCTCTTACCTTGGAAGCAAAACAAAGGAGGAAAGAAATCTATACCAAAGAATTAATCTGAGCCAAAAGCTTGATACTTTTATGTGATGTGTTTTTAATAGCAACTAGGAAGATTCTCAAACTCCCAAGTACCTTTTTGATTTGAATTCCCCCGCCTCCCACTGGAGATGTGGTTCATATTGTTCTTAGGGACAGAATATCTAAAAAACGCTGGATAGTATATTTCACATGGGTGAGTTCTATGTTATGTGAATCATATGTTAATAAACCTGCTTTTTAAAAAGAGAAAAAGAAAAAATAATACAGTCCTGAGTACACAAAGTAGTATGTAACTATTAGATTTTTGCCTACTGTTAGTTCCTATACAGAGACTTACTTACATATATTGCATATACTGTTCATGTTACTAAATGATCAAAAACAAACAAACTCTACAATTTTATCAATTAAACTTAATTTCTCTTTGACTATTAATAGAGTCTTTTAGACTGACTAAATGATGAAATATCCTCAGTACTGTAATCACATATTTAACTAATCCATAGAGGCGGCTTTGGAGCACCCCTAAATAGGGCTGGTTAGGCCAGTCCTTAACAGAATCCAGAGCCAAATATAACCTACTTTTTAAACTTTCATTGAGAGACTATAAATGTTCAAGTATTATGCTCTATAATTACATAACCTGGCTCTTAAAATATATCAAAGCCATGTTTATTCTATATTCTTCACAACTCTAGCCACTAAAGACAAGTATTTAATATAATTATTTGATACAACCATTGTTTGGATGGAATCCAAGCCAAGGCCCATATACTGAGCCCAGATAATGGTGGACATAACCAGACTGAAGGCCTCAAGAACAGATGAGAAATGATTCAGCAGGAAGAACTCCAGGGAACAGAAGAGACCCTGTGCTCAGAGAGGTTCAGAAGAGCAAAGAGACCATCTGGAGGACTTGGTAAAAATGTATATTCCTTTCCATCACTCAACCCCTTAGCATATACACCCCAGACTTCCTGATTCAGTATTCACAGGAATCTGAATTTTTTAATTGACATATAGTTGATGTACAATATTACATGAGTTTCACGTATACAGCATAGTGATTTTCAATTTTTAGAGGTTATATTCCATTTATAATATAATTTTATTATAAAATACTGGCTATGTTCCCTGTGCTGTACAATATATCCCTGCAGCCTATTTATTTTATTCATGGTAGTTTGAACCTCTTAATCCCCTACCCCTATCTAGCTCTTTCCCTTCCCCCTCCCCGCTGGTAACCACTAGATCTCTATATCTGTGAGTCTGCTTCTTTTTTGTTATATTCAGTAGTCTGTTTTATATTTTATTTTATTATTTTTTTTTTAAATTTTAAGCTTGCTTTACTTGAACCTTTTGGGCTACAAAAATGCTGATCACACCATTTTATGAGATTTGGTCACACGGAATTGTGTTTTGGACAAAGCCTGGCACCACTATGATTCCATTAGTTAATTTAGGTTCAGTCCCTCAGTCGTGTCTGACTCTTTGTAACCCCATGGACTGCAGCACACCAGGCCTCCCTGTCCATCACCAACTCCCAGAGTCCACCCAAATTCATGTCCATTGCATCGGTGATGCCATCCAACCATCTCATCCTCTATCCTCCCCTTCTCCTCCCACCTTGAATCTTTCCCAGCTTCAGGGTCTTTTCCAATGAGTCAGTTCTTCGCATCAGGTGGCCAAACTGTTGGAGTTTCAGCTTCAAAATCAGTCTTTCCAATGAACACCCAGGATTGATCGCCTTTAGGATGGACTGGTTGGATCTCCTTGCAGTCCAAGGGACTCTCAAGAGTCTTCTCCAACACCACAGTTCAAAAGCATCAATTCTTTGGTGCTCAGCTTTCCTTATACTCCACTCTCACATCCAAACATGACTATTGGAAAAACCATAGCCTTGACAAGATGGACCTTTCTTGGCAAAGTAAAGTCTCTGCTTTCTAATATGCTGTCTGGGTTGGACATAACTTTCCTTCCAAGGAGTAAACATCTTTTAATTTCGTGGCTGCAATCACCATCTGCAGTGATTTTGGAGCCCAAAAAAATAAAGTCTGTCACTGTTTCCACTGTTTCCCCATCTATTTGCCATGAAGTGAAGGGACCAGATGCCATGATTTTAGTTTTCTGAATGTTGAGCTTTAAGCCAACTTTTTCACTCTCCTCTTTCACTTTCATCAAGAGGCTCTTTAGTTCTTCTTCACTTTCTGCCATAAGGGTGGTGTCATCTGTATATCTGAGATTATTGATATTTCTCCCGGAAAACTTGATTCCAGCTTGTGCTTCATCCAGCCCAGCGTCTCTCATGATGTACTCTGCATATAAGTTAAATAAGCAGGGTGACAATATACAGCCTTAACGTACTCCTTTCCCTATTTGGAACCAGTCTGTTGTTCCGTGTCCAGTTCTAACTGTTGCTTCCTGACCTACATACAGGTTTCTCAAGAGGCAGGTCAGGTGGTCTGGTATTCCCATCTCTTGAAGAATTTTCCACAGTTTATTGTGATCCACACAGTCAAATGCTTTGGCATAGTCAATAAAGTAGAAATAGATGTTTTTCTGGAACTCTTAAGATTTCACATATAGGTGATCCCATACAGTATTTATCTATCTCTGTCTGACTTAGTCCACTTAATACCCTCCATATCCATCCATGTTGTTGCAAATGGCAACATTTTACTCTTTTTTCATGGCTGAGTAGTTTTCCATTGTGTGTGTATGTGTGTGTGCTTCTTTATCTAGTCATCTGTTGCTTCCATATCTTGCCTATTGTAAATAAGGAATCTGCCTTTTTAATCTTCATTCCTACAACTCTATAGATTTCAAAACCACTCTAATGATACAACATCTTCCCTCATAGCTCAGTTGGCAAAGAATCCGCTTGCAATGCAGGAGACCCTGGTTCAGTTCCTGGATAGGGAAGATCTGCTGGAGAAGGGATAGGCTACCCACTGCAGTATTCTTGGGTTTCCTTTGTGGCTCAGCTGGTAAAGAATCTGCCTGCAATGTAGATCTGGATTCGATCCCTGGTGAAGGGAAAGTCTACCCACTCCAGTATTCTGGCCTGGAGAATTCCATGGACTGGATAGTCCATGGGGTCACAAAGAGTCAGAAACGACTAAGCAACTTTCACTTTCTAATGATTCAGAGAACAGATTGATGGTTGCCAGAGGCAAATTACAAACTCTGGATTATAAAATAAATCCTGGGCATGTAATGAATAGCATAGAGACTATAGTTAATAATACCGTATTGTATACTTGAAAGTTGCTAAGAGAAAATATCTTAAAAGTTCTCATCACAAACAAGAAAAAAAAAAGTGTAACTATGTATGGTGATAAGTGTTAACTAGACTTATTATCCAATCATCTCACAATATATACAAATATCAAATCAATATGTTGTATGCTTCAAATTAAATAATGTTATACATTAATTTTATCTATAGGTATGTGTCTATATCTATACCTATACATATCTCTCAGTTCAGTTCAGTTCAGTCGCTCAGTCATGTCCGACTCTTTGTGACCCCATGAATCGCAGCACACCAAGCCTCCCTGTCCATCACAAACTCCCGGAGTTTACCCAAATTCATGCCCATCGAGTCTGTGAAGCCATCCAGCCATCTCATCCTCGGTCGTCCCCTTCTCCTCCTGCCCCCAATCCCTCCCAGAATCAGGGTCTTTTCCAATGAGTCAACTCTTCGCATCAGGTGGCCAAAGTATTGGAGTTTCAGCTTCAGCATCAGTCCTTCCAATGAACACCCAGGACTTATCTCCTTCAGGATGGACTGGTTGGATCTCCTTGCAATCCAAGGGACTCTCAAGAGTCTTCTCCAACACCACAATTCAAAAGCATCAATTTTTTGGTGCTCAGCTTTCTTCACAGTCCAACTCTCACATCCATATGTGACTGCTGGAAAAACCATAGCCTTGACCAGACAGTCCACTGTTGGCAAAGTAATGTCTCTGCTTTTTAATATGCTATCTAGGTTGGTCATAACTTTCCTTCCAAGGAGTAAGCGTCTTTTAATTTCATGCCTGCAGTCACCATGTGCAGTGATTTGGGAGCCCAAAAAAACAAAGTCTGACACTGTTTCTACTGTCTCCCCATCTATTTCCCATGAGGTGATGGGACCAGATGCCGTGATCTTAGTTTTCTGAGTGTTAAGCTTTAAGTCAACTTCTTCACTCTCCTCTTTCACTTTCATCAAGAGGCTTTTTATCTATAGATATATATAAACACAGTACCTACATACCTACATTTGAGCTATTTCAAATCCTGAAAGATGACGCTGTGAAAGTGCTGCACTCAATATGACAGCAAGTTTGGAAAACTCAGCAGTGGCCACAGGACTGGAAAAGGTCAGTTTTCAGTCCAATCCCTAAGAAAGGCAATCTGAAAGAATGCTCAAACTATCACACAATTGAACACATCTCACTTCTTAGTGAAGTAATGCTCAAAATTCTCCAAGCCAGGCTTCAACAGTACATGAACTGTGAACTTCCAGATGTTCAAGCTGGTTTTAGAAAAGGCAGAGGAACCAGAGATCAAATTGCCAATATCTGCTGGATCATCGAAAAAGCAAGAGAGTTCCAGAAAACATCTATTTCTGCTTTATTGACTACGCCAAAGCCTTCGACTGTGTGGATCACAATAAACTGTGGAAAATTCTGAAAGAGATGGGAATACCAGACCACCTGACCTGCCTCCTGAAAAATCTGTATGCAAGTCAGGAATCAACAGTTAGAACTGGATATGGAACAACAGAGTTGTTCCAAATAGGAAGAGGAGTACGTCAAGGCTATATATTGTCACCCTGCTTATTTAACTTATATGCAGAGTACATCATGAGAAACGCTGGGCTGGATGAAGCACAGACTGGAATCAAGATTGCCGGGAAAAATATCATTAACCTCAGATATGCAGATGACACCACCCTTATGGCAGAAAGTGAAGAAGAACTAAAGAGCCTCTTGATGAAAGTGAAAGAGGAAAGTGAAAAAGTTGGCTTAAAGCTCAACATCCAGAAAACAAAGATCATGGCATGTGGTCCCATAACTTCATGGCAAAAAGTTGGGGAAACAGTGGAAACAGTGACAGACTTTATTTTGGGGGACTCCAAAATCACTGCAGATGTTGACCACAGCCATGAAATTAAAAGATGCTTACTCCTTGGAAGGAAAGTTATGACCAACCCAGACAGCATATTAAAAAGCAGAGACATTACTTTGCCACCAAAGATCTGTCTGGTCAAGGCTATGGTTTTTCCAGTAGTCATGTAGGGATGTGAGAGTAAGAAAGCTGAGCACTGAAGAACTGATGCTTTTGAACTCTGGTGTTGGAGAAGACTCCTGAGAGTCCCTTGGACTGCAAGGAGATCCAACCAGTCCATCCTAAAGGAAATCAGTCCTGAATGTTCATTGGAAGGACTGATATTGAAGCTGAAACTCCAATACTTTGGCCACCTGATGGGAAGAGCTGACTCATTTGAAAAGACCCTGATGCTGGGAAAGATTGAAGGCAGTAGAAGGGCACGACAGTGGATGAGATGGTTGGATGGCATCACTGACTCAGTGGACATGAGTTTGAGTAAACTCTGGTAGTTGGTGATGGACAGGGAGGCCTGGCGTGCTTCATGCCATGAGGTTGCAAAGAGTTGGACACGACTGAGCGACTGAACTGAACTTAACATACCTACATAGCACTAAAAGGCTAAGAAGAGGGAAGTGAGAAAGGGGTGATGTGTAATTACATGAATGAAATGCCTATTATGTATCTTGTACTCGGCCATGTCAAAACACTGTCTAAGCCTAATTGACAAAGATGGAAAAAGGAGATGAGGCAGACATGGGCAATATCATCCCATGATTTAAGCAGATTTAGTGAAGATTTAGTAAAATATAAACAAATCTTGCTTCTGTTCCAGAAAAGAGTTCAAAACTTAATTTTTATATATTTCTCTTTTTATTACCTTTATAATACCCAGGAAAGGTATTGGCATTGAGACTTTTTAAAATAAAAGCTCTAATTTTTTTTTTTTAAATTGTCATGAACAGCCATCTTTTTTAAAGTATTGCTTAAACTAGATATATGAAAATAATATAAATCTTATAGAAATATTATATAGGTTCCATTGGGGAAGAGGATGCAGTGCTGGCTGAAAATGACAGCATTTTCACTAAAACTGTTGATCTAATATCCTGTCAACATGAGTTTATTTCATGATTGTTCAATGGTTGGTAACATGAATTCTTTTTCTCATTGCTTAGTTTCTTTTTTTCTATACAATAGTAAAAGATGTTTATCAGTTTTCATAAGCAATAGACAAAAAGTAAAAGATAATTACAATTGCAAGCCATGATAGTTACATGATTCACTTAACAATGTAAAATAATTACATACAATTTGGGGGGTCAAATAGAGTGATGTAGTAAGTGGAAGTGCATACATGCACATGTTTTCATCCACCCAATCAATCTATGTTTTTTAGTTGGTGTGTTTAATCCATTTACATTTGAAGTAATTATTGATATGCATGATACCATTTGCTTAATTTTGGGGGGTTTATTTTCTGTAGGTCTCTTCCTTCTCTTGTGTTTCCTGCCTGGAGAAGTTCCTTTGGCATTTGTTTTCAAGCTGGTCTGGTGGTGCTGAGTTCTCTTAACCTTTGCTTGTCCGGAAAGCTTTTGATTTCTCCATCAACTCTGAAGTAGAGTTTTGCTTAGAGTATTCTTGGTTGTAGGTTCTTCCCTTTCATCACTTTAAATGTATCATGCCATTCCCTCTGGCTTGTAGAGTTCCGTTGAGAAATCAGCCTGATGGGAGTTCCTTTATGTTATTTGTTGTTTTTCCCTTTTTGCTTTCAATATTTTATCTTTGTCTTTAATTTTTGTCAATTTGATCACTATGTGCCTTGATGTGTGTCTCCATGGGTTTATCCTGCCTGGGGCTCTCTATGTTTCCTGGAATTAGTTAACTAGTTCCTTTCCTATGGTAGGGAAGTTTTCAGTTATTATGTCTTCAAATATTTTCTCAGGACCTTTCTCTCTCTCTTTTCCTTCTGGGACTTCTATAATGCAAATGTTGATGCATTTAATATTATCCCAGAGGTCTCTCAGGCTGTCTTTATTTATTTTCATTCTTTTTTCTATATTCTGTTCTGTGGCAGTGATTTCCACCATTCTGTCCTCCAAGTCATTTATCCTTCTGCCTCAGTTATTCTGCTATTGATTCCTTCACATCTTCTCCATTCTTTCCCCAAGATCCTAGATCATCTTCACTATCATAACTCTGAATTGTTTTTTCTGGAAGGTTACCTGTCCCCACTTCATTTAGTTGTTTTTCTGGGGTTTTATCTTGTCCCTTCACCTGGGACATAACTTTCTGCTTTTTCATCATGACTAGCTTTTTGTAATGTGGTTTTTGTTTTAGCTGCTATGGGACTGCAGTTCTTCTTGCTTCTTCTGCCTGCCCTCTGATGCAAGAGGCTAAGAGGCTTGTGTAAGCTTCCTGATGGGAGGGACTGGCAGTGGGAAAAACTGGGTCTTGCTCTGGTGGGCAGGGCCTTGCTCAGTAAAGCTTTAATCCAATTATCTGCTGATGGGTGGGGTTGCACTCCCTCCCTGGTAGTTGTTTGGCCTGAGCAACCCAGCCCTGTCTATGGGCTCTACGGTAGAGTTAATGGTAACCTCCAAGAGGGCTTTCATCAAAGAGCACCTTCCCAGACTACTGCTGCCAGTGTCCCAGTCCCTGTGGTGAGCCCTGCTGACCCACACCTTAACAGGAAACCCTTCATTTTGGCTCAGTCTTCTTTGGGGTCACTGTTCCTTTCCTCTAGGTCTTGGTGTGCATAAGATTTTTATTTGTGCCCTCCAAGAATGGAGTCTCTGTTTCCCCCAGTCTTGTGGAAGTCCTATAGTCAAATCCTACTGGCCTGCAAGGTCAAGTTCCCTGGGAATTCCCCCTGGGATCCCCAGGCAGGGAAGTCTGATGTAGGGTTCAGAATCTTCACAACAGTGAGAGAACTTCTTTGGTATTATTGTTCTCCAGTTTGCAGGTCACCTACCAGCAGGTATGGAATTTGATTTTATCATGATTGCACCCCTCCTATTATATTTCTCTGTGATTTCTTCTTTGTCTTTAGATGTGGAGTATCTTTTTTGTGGTGGGTTCCAGTGTCCTCCTATTGATGGTCGTTCAACAGCTAGTTGTGATTTTGGTGCTCTCACAGAAGGAGATGCTCTCATTTCTTAGTTGTAATAGACAGCATGGGCAATGAGGAAAATCTGGGAAGATAGCCACACTAAGCTTTCAGAACAATTTTTCATTTCTGTCTTATGCCACAGCACACAGGACTATCCTCTTTTCCCTTCTGATCACCACTGCCCTTTTCTTTTCCAGTCCTCCCTTCTCCCAGAAAAGGTGGTTTAGGGGCAGAAAAAATGAAGATCTGTGACTCAAAAGCAACAATGTTTAAGTCACCCATTTATCAAGTTCTGCCAAAATCCTTGGCCCCAGGCAGCCCTTTCACAGACTGATCCCCATTTATAGACTCAGCCCAGGTTTCTGGGATGAATTCTAAATATAGACAGGAAAATTTTTAAGATTTTTAGACCAATAATCTGAGACTCCCTCTCTCCTGGATCTAACAGTGTCCCAGCCATGTGCTGAATGCATGTCTGGAACTCCAGCAGCTGGTTTTCAGATGTTGTAATATGCTTGCCATGCTTGATTGAATTCATTCATAATAGGCATCAAGCCTACTATGTGTTAGATTCAAATAAGAATTCTAATTCCTGTATTCAAGGGACTGAAATCTAAAATCAAAAAGAAAAACAGCTATATAAACACATAATAATATGACATATATAAAGTTCTATGTAACTATAAGCACCAGGCTGGAAGTATATATAAAGAACATAAAAGCAGGCTTAACAGAATGTCTGGAAGAGCAGAGAAAGGCTTCACAGAGGAGGTGATATGGAAGGAAAGTGAAAAGTACTGTGAAGAGCTGGAATAAGCACATGTATGAAGACATAAAGTTATTAGAAGATGGTACACTTAAGGAGCACATGGCATATCAAAGCCAGATTAAGGAGTGGCTGAACTGGCAGCTACTAGGGCCAAGGGAAATTTGAATGGTCCTGGAGCTATAATAAAATGGAGACACTGTTCCTTCCAATCTCTCACTTGGAAAGGTACTAGGAGTTGATAAGTAAGAGTGGAATTGCCAGGAAAGACACAAGAGGCAGTAGGGGCTGCCATGAGCAGTCCTCACCATTCCTCCATAATGGGCTCACTTCCTCTCCATGGAACTAAACACAGTGTTCAAACAGTATAAGCTTAAGACTCAATGTTTAGTGGGTGTGTGTGTGTCCATTTGACCCTATGGGCCATAATAAAGCACTGAGAAACAACGCTGACACAGGAGTGAGAATTCTAGATCCTGACCTCAAGCACTTCAAATATACTAACTCACTCAATCCTCATAACCACTCTATGCAATAGACACTATAATCATCTCCATATTTCAGATGAAGACAAGGAAGCACACAGCGGTTAAATAACTTTGCAAAACTCATACGGCAAGGACAGAACCAACATTTGAACCAAGGTGGCTGCCTCCAGAATCTTCACACTAAACCATCACAGTGGTCTCACATTTTGAGCTTTTACTTTGTTCTTTGGAGCAATGGAGACCTGACAAATTTAGAGGTTTTAAGCAATTTATTTTAAGCATTTTTTTCTGTATGAAGATCACTCCGGAGGAATTTGAGAAGACTGAAAGGAGTTGAGAAAGGCTGAACCCAAAACAAGGATGGGGGCTACTTTCCTCATCAGAACAGAAGACCATAGGGCCTGAGTTTTCAGAGAAGAGAGAGGCTGAGAGTGTCACCGAGATCTGGTAACATTGTGTGGGGAGTGGTGACAGACAGAAAATTCAAGGTTTTGATGATCGAGTAAATGAGAGAATAGTGTTTTCTTAGGAAAAGATTTATTTCTGACCATGCTAAGTTTGAGGCCCTAGATGTCACCAGATGAAGGGACTGAGTGAGTAAGTGAAGAGATCTGGGAGAATCTCAGATATAATCTCAGGTATAATCAACAACACACAAAAGGTACAGAAGAGGATGAAAACCCAGGGAGAGAAATAACGGTAGCAGATGGGACCCTAAAGGCCAGTGTTTAAGCCAAGGCAGAAGAAGCAGGGAAAGAAACTCAGAAGTGATTTAAAAGGTACTAGAAGAGGTAGAAGAAAGTAGAGTTCTACAAAGCAGGAGAAAGTTCTGGAAAAGAAGAAAAAGTCAACAGTGTAAAGTGCTGTAGAAGAAGTGAATCAAATGTGCTGATAAAGGGCCCTTAAATAGGCCAAAAATACTTTCTAGACAACTGGGTTACTCCCTCCTGCCCCTACCATTACATTCTATGCCATAAATTCATGACCAATTCTAGTGGCAGGACTAGTTTCCAGGCCCCAGGCTCCCAGCCTTGACTTTCACAGCCTCAGGGCAGTATCCCATACAAGCATTCATGACACTTCTGCATCCCTCATTGTTATGAAGATAATAGATGTATTTCCTTAGGCTGGAGGACAGAACCCAAGAAAACCATACATGTTCTCTACCTTTGTGTTTTGATCCACAATTTTCTTCAGATTTTTCAACAGATGATTATTTGGACCACCTTCTTTCTCATTAACATAAACTATTCTGTCTAGGTCAGGAAAGTTCCGATTCAGATCTATTCCCTGGGCATTGCTTCGACCCACAAACCAGTCCTTCAGCTCACCAAGCTAGAAAAAAATCAGAGGAAAATCATCAGTTATTTTTTGTTAATGTTATCATCTATTTAAAGTCTTCATTAATGGCTTTTAAAATAATTTATAAGACTATTCATTTCAACAATATCCTCCTACAGTGGCATTTCACTATCTAAGTGATACACGCATGAAAGTATCAGGTTTAAAGCATTTGTTATGGATATTTTGAAAACATTCTCAATGAACAATATTTTAAATGTTAATTATACATACAAGATATTCAACACCAAACTGCATATATGTTAGCTATTAATGTAGATGGCATGTCTCACAGCACAATACTGTTTACTTGGTTTAAGCAAAATACTCACTGTCTCTGAAAACCACAGCAATCTACTCACAAATATTGGAAAGAATAAATTCCTAAAGAAGGTTAGGCATTTAAAATGAGTTTAACGTGAATTATTTACATATTACCTCTCTCTAATAGTCTTAATGAAAAAATGTGAGCTCTGTAACTTTTGTTTCAACTTTGTAAATTGAAAATTTTCTGCTTAATTCTAAACACTTCATTTCACTAATGATATAATCCAGGAACTTAATAAATTTCTAGCATACTCAGTTACATTCCATTTTTTGTTTTACTATTAATACTAAATCTCTAATACAGAGATAATGTCCATATTCTTAAAGTCATGCAAGTTCAGATAGCTTAGAAAGTGAGGAATCAAAATCTATAAGACAAAAGATAGCAATGACAGTTTTTTGTCCATCCTGACAGTCCTTAATATCACTTTAAAATAGTCAATAATTTAATTCTCTAGGTACTAGAATATACTAGAATTTTTCTCTTCATAACTTTAGAAATTATAACAACACTATACTTATAGAAATTCACTGTTTGGGTTTCTTACAAGGTCAAATGGTAATTGGATCTTTTATTTTTATTGTACAAAACAAATTCTTAGCTATAGATTAACATACTGAATATATACTTTAATATGTTCCCATTAAACATGAAAATTATTTCAAACTGCAGAAAACAACAAATAAAATGTCCTCCATCCCTGTCCAAACAAAAAGGGAGCAAACTTAATTATGAGAACATAATTACTACCCAGTGTCTCTAACAGTTAAAATTTACTAAACTAGTTTTTTATTTATGGTAGGAAGGTTTTGTTCTGTTTATTTGTTTGTTTTCTACTTTATGGATCATGTATATCAATAGATAAGAAAAGGATTAAGCATCCATAAAACATTATCTAGCCAAAAATCCTTATTTCTTGATTTCAGTAGATGGCAATATGATATCATCTCATTTAGAAACAGCAATGGCCTCGCTCTTCAATACATGGGAATAGATAACTGTCAACCTTCTGGCTTTCTAGAAAGAAAGTTACCTAGTGACAAACATGAATGAATAAATATGATTCATTTAACAACAATAACAAAACAATTAAATATTGACTTATAAAATTTCTCATTTGAAATTTCTGTGGAAGAAACCCTCACCCACCATTCCTTACCTTCTAAACATTTTTCTTACCCAGAAATTGAATACCATATCACTTATACCCAGCCCTTCACTCTCTGTAAGCTTCATGTGAGCATATATTCCTTGTCTATAATTATATACGTACAAACCTTAAAAAAAAATCATAAAAAAAAAAAATTCATGCTCTGCTGTGATCTGACCCACACCCACCTGAGATGCTGCCTTTTCAAAGCCATCAGGGTTCAGGGAGGGCATGATGTGGATTCGGGTGTTGTGGATCAGCTGGACAATTGTCTCATTCCCTTTTTGGTACTCATTGCACAGGTACTGGGCCAGAAAAATGAGCAGCTCCCGTCCAACAGCTTCATTGCCATGCATATTCCCAATGTATTTAAATTCAGGCTCACCTAAAAGCCCAAAAATAAATAATATAGATACTTTTTCTATCATACCAAAGAGAAGGCAAATAACATACTGTGTAAAAAAAAAGTTATACAGTTACTAAGTTATTACACAAAGATTATAATTTCTTTGCCCTCCACAATTGATATCTAAGAAATCTAATCTAAACATAAAATACTTAACATTTCCCTTCCATCTTTTGAGTTCTCTCTTCCCAGTTTCCCACTTACTGTACACTGAATTTTGACCTCCAAAATCATAAGTCTAAATCCTAAGTTTGAATGTAACTGTATCTGGAGATATGACCCTTAAGGAGGTAATTAAGGTTAAATGAGGTCATAACCCAGAAGGACTACTGCCCTTATAAGAAAATGAAGAGAGAGATAGCAGAAGCAAGAAGAGCTACAATCCTAGAGCCTGCAAAATTAAAGCAACAATTGCAGAAAGTTAGACAAAATGAAAATGCAGAGGATTATGTCCTAGATGAAGGAACAAGATAAAATCCCCAGAAAAACAACTAAATGAAGTGGAGATAGGCAAAAGTCCAAAAAAAAAAAAAAAAGAAAATTCAGAATAATTATAGTGAACATGATCCAGGATCTCAGAAAAAGAATGGAGGCAAAGACTGAGAAGATGCAAGAAAAGGTTAACAAAGACCTAGAAGAACTAAAGAACAAACAGAGATGAATAATACTATAACTGAAATGAAAAATTTACTAGAAGGAATCAATAGCAGAATAACTGAGACAAATGAGCAGATAAGTGACCTGGAAGAAAGAATGGTGGAAATCACACTGAAGAACAGAATAAAGAAAAAAGAATTAAAAGAAATGAAGATAGCTTAAGAGACCTCTGGGACAACATTAAATGCACCAATATTCACATTATAGGGGTCCCAGAAGAAGAAGAGAGAGAGGGGACATGAGAAAATATTTGAAGTCATGATAGCTGAAAACTTCCCTAATATGGAAAAGGAAACAGTCAACCAAGTCCAGTAAGCACAGAGAATCCCACGCAGGATAAACACAAGGAGAAACATACCTAGACACATACTAATCAAATTGACAAAAACTAAAGACAAAGAAAAAATATTGAAAGTAACAAGGAAAAAATGAAAAATAATTCACAAGGAAACTCTCATAAGGCCATCAGCTAATTTCTCAGCAGAAACGATGCAAGCTGAAGGGAGTGTCATGATATATGTAAAGGTGTGAAAGGGCAGAATATATAACCAAGAAAACTCTACCCAGTGAGAATCTCATTCAGATTTGATGGAGACATAAAAAGCTTTACACAACTAAAAGCTAAGAGAATCCAGCATCACCAGACCAGTTTTACAACAAATGCTAAAGGACTCCTCTAGGCAGAAAAGAGAATAGGAGTTATAAGAAAAAATAATTCTACACATTCAGTTCAGCTCAGTCCACTCTGTCGTGTCTGACTCTTTGTGACTTCATGGTCTGCAGCACACCAGGCTTCCTTGTCCTTCAGAACATGCTCAAGCTCATGTCCATTGAGTTGATGATGCCATCCAACCATCTCATCCTCTGTCATCCTCTTCTCCACCTGTCTTCAATCTTTCCCAGGATCAGGGTCTTTTCCAATGTGTCGGCTCTTCTCATCAATTGGCCAAAGTATTGGAGCTTTAGCTTCAGCATCAGTCTTTCCAAAGAATATTCAGGACTGATTTCCTTAACGTTTGACTGGTTTGATCTTCTTGCAGTCCAAGGGACTCTCAAGAGTCTTCTACAGTGCCACAGTTCAAAAGCATCAATTTTTTGGCACTCAGCTTTCTTTATGGTTCAATTCTCACATCCATACATGACTATTCGGAAAACCATAGCTTTGACTAGACGGACCTTTGTTGGAACTAATGTCTTTGTTTTTTAATACGCTGTCTAGGTTTGTCATAGTTTTTCTTCAAAGGAGCAAGCATCTTTCAATTTCATGGCTGCAGTCACCATCTGCAGTGATTTTGGAGCCCAAGAACATAAAGTCTCTCACTGTTACCATTGTTTCCCTATCTGCCATGAAGTGATGGGACCAGATGCCATGATGTTTGTTTTTGAATGTTGAGTTTCAAGCCAGCTTTTTTCATGCTCCTCTTTCATTTTCATCAAGAGGCTCTTTAGTTCCTCTTGTTTTCTACCATAAGATTGGTGTCACTTGAATATCTGAGGCTACTGATATTTCTCCCAGCATCTTTGATTCCAGGGTGTGCTTCATCCAGCCCAGCATTTCACATGATGCACTCTGCATACAAGTTAAGTAAGCAGGATGATAATATACAGCCTTGAAATATTCCTTTCCCAATTTGGATCCAGTCTGTTGTTCCATGTCCCGTTTTAACTGTTGCTTCGTGACTGGCACACAAATTCCTCAGGAGGCTGGTAAAGTGGCCTGGCATTCCCATCTCTTTCCGAATTTTCCACAGTTTGTTGTGATCCACACAGTCAAAGGCTTTGGTGTAATCAATAAAGCAGAATGGTCCAAAGAATGTTGGCAATTTGATCTCTGGTTCCTCTGCCTTTTCTAAATCCAGCTTCAACATCTGGAAGTTCTCAGTTCACGTACTGTTGAAACCTAGCTTGGAGAATTTTGAGCATTACTTTGCTAGTGTGTGAAAAGAGAACAATTGCATGGTAGTTTAAACATTCTTTGGCACTGCCTTTCTTTGGGATTGGAAGGAAAATTGACCTTTTCCAGTCCTGTGGCCACTGCTGAGTTTTCCAATTTTGTTGGCATATTGAGTGCAGCACTTTCACAGCATCATCTTTGAGGGTTTGAAATAGCTCAACTGGAATTCCATCACCTCCAGTAGCTTTGTTTGTAGTGATGCTTCCTAAGGCCCACTTGACTTCACATTCCAGGATGTCTGGCTCTAGGTGAGTAATCACACCATCATGGTTATCTGGGTCATGAAGATCTTTTTTGTATAGCTCTTTGGTGTATTCTTGTCACCTTTTCTTAATATCTTCTGCTTCTGTTAGGTCCATACCATTTCTGCCCTTTATTGTGCCCATCTGTGCATGAAATATTCCCTTGGTATCTCTAATTTGCTTGAAGAGATCTCTAGTCTTTCCCATTCTATGGTTTTCCTCTATTTATTTTCTTGGTCACTGAGGGAGACTTTCTTATCTCTCCTTGCTATTCTTTGGAACTCTGTTTCCATGTTGAACAGTTCTATGATGACCGACAAGACCTTTTAGAACTAACACCAAAAAAAAAAAAAAAAAAAAAAGATGTCCTTTTCATCATAGAGGATTGGAATGCAAAAGGAAGAAATCAAGAAATACCTGGAGTAACAGGCAAGTTTAGCCTTGGAGTACAAATGAAGCAGGGGAAAGGCTAACAGAATTTTGCCAAGAGAACACAATGGTCATAGCAAGAGATGACTTTATACTTGGACTTCACCAGATGGTCAATACTGAGATCAGATTGATTATATTCTTTGGAGATGAAGATGGAGAAGCTCTATACAGTCAGCAAAACCAAGACTGGGAGTTGACTGTGGCTCAGATCATGAACTCCTTATTGCAAAATTCAGACTTAAATTGAAGAAAGTAGGGAAAACCACTAGACCATTAAGGTATGACCTAAATCAAATCCCTTATGATTATACAGTGGAAGTAACAAATAGATTGAAGGGATTAGATTTGATATACAGAGTGCCTGAAGAACTATGGACAGAGGTTCTACACATTCAAATTATTATATCAAAACCTCATGGGAATAGGAAACCCCAAAGCTACAATAGATATACACACACAAAAGAAAAAGCAATGCAAACACAAAAATAAAGATGCAATCAAACCACAAGAGATGAGAACAAAAGAGGAAGAGAAGAAAAAAGACCAACAAAAACAAATCCAAAACATTAAGCAAATGGCAATAAGAATACACATCTCAATAATTACCTTAAATATAAATGTAGTAAATGCACCAACCAGAAGACATAGACTGGTTGGGTGGATTTAAAGAACAGTATCTTTATATATGCTTCCTATAAAAGACCTACCTCAGACCTAGGGACACATACAGACTGAACATGAGGGGATGGAAGAAGGTATTCCATGTAAATGGACATCAAATGAAAGCTGGAAAATCAATATTCATAATAGAGAAAATAGACTTTAAAACAAAAACTGTTACAAGAGACAAAGAAGGACACTACATTATGATCAAGGGATCAATCTAAGAAGATTTAACAATTGTTAAGTATACATGCACACAACATAGGAGCACAATATATAAGGCAAATAATAACAGCCATAAAGGGAGAAATTAACAGTAACACAATAATAGTAACAGAAGTCAGCTCCCGATTTTCATCAATGGACAGATCATCCAAACAGAAAATCAATAAGAAAACACAGGCTTTAAATGACAAATTATACCAGATGGACCTAATTTTTATTTATAGAGCATTCCATCCAAAAGCAGCAGATTCTTTCCAAGTGCACATGGAACATTCTCCAGGATTGACCACATGCTAGACCACAAAGCAAGCCTTAAAATTTAAGAAAACTGCAATCATACCAAGCATCTTTTCTGATCACAACACTATGAGATTAGAAATAAACTATAGGAAAAAAAGTAAAAAACACAAACAATTGGGGCTCAAGAATATTCTACTAAACAACCAATGGATCACTGAATAAATAAAAAAAAAAAATACCTAGAGACAAATGAAGGTGAAAGCACACTGATTCAAAGCCTATGAAATGCAGCAAAAGCAGTCCTAAGAGGGGAGTTTACTGCAGTACAATCTTACCTCAGGAAACAAGAAAAGTCTCAAAGAAACAACTTAACCTACATCTAAAATAACTAGAGAAAGAAGAACAAATAAAACCTTAAGTTAGCAGAAGCAAAGAAATCATAAAGATCTGAGCAGAAATAAATGAAACAGAGACAAAAAATAATAATAATAATAAAAATTTATGAAACTTAAAGCTGGTTCTTTGAAAAGATAAAAAAAGATTGATAAACCTTTAGCCAGACTCTTCAAGAAAAAAAGGAGAGGGCTCATATCAATAAAGTTAGAAAAGAAAAAGAAGTTACAGTTGACACCATAGAAATACAAAGGATCATAAGAGGCTACTACCAGCAACTGTATGCCCATTAAATGGACACCCTGAAAGAAATGGACAAATTGTTAGAAAGATAAAGTCTCCCAAGACTGAATCAGGAAGAAATAGAAAACATGAACAGACTAATCACAACACTGAAATTGAAACTGTGGTTTAAAATTTTCCAATAAACAAAAGTCCAGGATCAGCTGGCTTCACAGTCGAATTCTATCAAACATTTAGAGAAAACTTACTATGTATCCTTCTAAGAGGATTAACAATCATGTAAGAAGGCCAGGGGTCCCCAAGCAACAGGAGGAAATAAACTGCAAGTGGCAGACATTTTTTTCTCTTCTAATTCTGTGCTGTCATGATGACACCTGGTTCTGCCTGAACTTAACTTTTCTCAAACCTTGAGCTGACCAATGCGTTTTTCTCATTGAAATGTTTTTCTTAAGCGATGTTAATGAACTATGTATTTGCTTGGAAATCTGCCTTTCTTCAAGATTCATGTCAATTGTTTTACGGCCAGGGATGACTCCCCTTGTGCCAGTGCTATCTCAAAATGCATGTTGCAGGGGAGGGGGCCTTGTACAACTCTCTCAGTCTTGAGACATTTCTGTTATCTGGTTAGCAGCTTGCTAACAAATATATCGGAGAAGGCAATAGCAACCCACTCCAGTACTCTTGCCTGGAAAATACCATGGACGGAGGAGCCTGGTAGGCTGCAGTCCACAGGGTCGTGAAGAGTCAGACACGACTGAGCGACTTCACTTTCACTTTTCACTCTCATGCATTGGAGAAGGAAATGGCAACCCACTCCAGTGTTCTTGCCTGGAGAATCCCAGGGACGGGGGAGCCTGGTGGGCTGCCGTCTATGGGGTCACACAGAGTCGGACACGACTGAAGTGACTTAGCAGCAGCAGCAGCAGCAACAGGTATATAATGCTTTGCTAAGAGCTCACTAGGGGGCACTCTTTCTGCCCCTTCTGATGTCTATATCAGAAGCTTTCTCTATCTCTTTTATACCTTAATAAAACTTTGCTACAGAAAAGTTTTGAGTGATCAAATCTCATCACTGCCTGTGGATTCAAACCCTCTCCTCTGGAGGCCACGAATCCTGGTGTCATTCACAGCTCACAGCCAGAGCCTTTCACTTCTGAAAATGTTCCAGAACAACTGCAAAGGCAGAACAATTCCCAAACTCATTCTGTGAGGCCACCATCACCCTTATACCAAAACCAGATAAAGATATCACAAAAAAGAAAATTACAGGCCAATATCACTGTAAAGAATATGCCTAGAATGTAGCAGACCTGGGTTTGATCCCTAGGTTGGGGATATCTCCTGAAGGAGGGCATGGCAACCCACTCCAGTATTCTTGCCCAGAGAATCCCCATGGACAGAGAAGCCTGGCGGGCAACAGTCCATGGGGTTGCAAAGGGTCAGACACAACTGAGCAACTAAGCACACACACACATCACTGATGAACATAGATGCAAAAATCCTTAACAAATATTAGCAATCTGAATCCACAGTCCATTAAAAGGATCATGCACCATGATCAAGTAGAATTTATCCTAGAGATACAAGGATTTTTCAATATCAGCAAATCAATCAGTATGATATACCACATCAACAAATTGAAGAATAAAAACCATATGATCATCTCAATAGATGTGGGAAAAGTTTTTGATAAAATTCAACAGCTATTTATGATGAAAGCTCTCCAGAAAGTGTTATACAAGGAACATACCTCAACATAATAAAGCCCATATACAGCAAACCTGCAGCTAACATCATGCTCAATTGTGAAAGGCTGAAAGCGTTTCCTCTAAGATCAGGGGCAAGATAAGGATGTCCACACTCACCACCTTTATTCAACACGGTTTTGGAAGTCCTGGCTACAACAATCAGAGAAGAAGAAGAAATAAAGGAATACAAGTTGGAAAAGAAGATAAACTGTCACTGTCTGCAGATGACATAATACTATACATAGAAAATCCTAAAAATGTTACCAGGAAACTACTAAAGCTCATCCAGGAATCTGGTAAAATTGTAGACTACAAAATTCATACACAGAAATCTTTTGCATTTCTATACACTAACAATGAAAGTTCAGAAAGAAAAATTCAAGAAACAATCTCATTAACCACTACATCAAAAAGAATAAGATACCAAGGAATACACCTATTTAATGAGAAAAAAGACTGTACTCTGAAAACTATAAGATGCTGATGAAAGAAATTGAAGAAGACACAAGCAAATGAAAGATATACCATGTTTGTGGATTGGAAGAATCAATATCATCAAAATGACTGTCCTACCCAAGGCAATCTACAAGATTCAATGCAATTCTTATCAAATTACCAATCACATTTCTCACAGAACTAAAACAAAAAATCTTAAAATTTGTATGGAGACATAAAAGACATCTAATAGCCAAAGCAATTTTGAGAAAGAAAAATGGAGCAGGAAGAATCAAGCTCCCTGACTTCAGACTATAAAAGCTATAGCCATCAAAGCAATAAGGTATCATGGAATAGGATAGAAAGCCTGGAAATAAACCCATGCACCTGTGGTCAATTAATCTATGACAAAGGAGGCAAAACTAAAGAATCATAGAAAGACAGTCTCTTTAACAAATGGTGCTGAGAAAACTGGACAGCTACATGTAAGAAAATGAAACTAGGTCATTCTTTTAAACCACACAAAAAAACAAGTTCAAAATGGATAAAAGACCTAAATGTGAGACTAGACACTATTAAACTCCTAGAGGAAAACATAGGCAGAACACTCTCTAACATAAATCACAGCAATATCTTTTTCAATCTATCTCCCAGAATAAATGGGAATAAAAACAAAAATAAACAAATGGGACCTACTTAAACTCAAAAGCTTTTGAACAATAAGAAAACAATAAGCAAAATAAAAAGACCACCAATGGATTGGGAGGAAATATTGGCAAATGATGTGACCCACAAATAGCTCATAAGGCTTTATATCATCAAAACAAACAACCCAATCAAAAACTGGACAGAAGACCTAAATAGACATTTCTTCAAAGACATACTAATGACCAAGAGCCACATGCAAAGATGTTCAACATCACTTATTATTAGAGAAATGCAAAACTACAATGAAATATCACACAAGTCAGAATGGCTATCATCAAAAAATCCATAAACAATAAATGCTGGAGAGGTGTGGAGAGAAGGGAACATTCCTATACTCTTGGTGGGCATGGAAGTTGGTACAGCCACTATGGAGAACAGTATGGAGGTTTCTTAAGAAACTAAAAATAGAGCTACACTATGACCCTGCAACTCTACTCCTGGAATATATCCAGAGAAAAACATGGTTCTAAAGGATACAAGCTCCCTAAGTGTCATCACAGCACTATTTACAATAGCCAAGAAAAAGAATGAATAATGCTATTTGCAGCAACATGATGGACACAGAGATTGTCATACTGAGTGAAGTAAGTCAGACAGATAAAGAGAAACATCATGATATCCCTTATATGCAGAATCTAAAAATAAATGAAACAAATGAAACTATCTACAAAATAGAAACAGACTCACATACTTAGAGAACAAAATTATGGTTACAGGGGTTGGGGAGGAAAGATGGAGAAGGGATTGTTAGGTAGCTTGGGATCAACATGTACACACTGCTATATATATCGTGGATAACAAAATAAGGACCTAAGTATGGCACAGGGAACTCTACTCAAAATTATGTGGCAGCCTGGATGGGAAGGGAGTTTGGGGAGATTGGATACACATATATGTATGATTGAGTTCCCTTTGCTGTATGAAACTACCACAACTTTGCTAATTGGCTATACTCCAATATAAAATAAAAAGTTGAAAAAAAAAAAAGAAGAAGAAGAGGAAGAGACCCCAAAGATTCCTCCCTACCCTCTCTCTCTCTTCAGATGCATGAAGAAGAGCCAATGTGAGGACACTGTGGAAAGGCAGCTACCTAAAAGCCAGGAAGAGGGGCTTCGTTAGAAACCAACACTGCAGATACCTTGACCTTGAAATCCCAGCTTACAGAACTGTGAGAAAACAACTGTCCGTTGTGGCATTCTGTTATACCACAAATATACCACTCTACCCCCAATAACTAATAATAGTACATTCTGTGCCTCCTTTCCTTAAACACTGAACTTTCATATTTTCTTATTTAGTCCCTATCAAACATCTTAAAATAGGTATTATTATCCACCTCTACTTTAAGGTAAGCAAACTAAAATTAAGACTGCTTAAGAGGCCTCACCTCAGTTACACAGCCAATGGACCCAGGATTCAAACGTTGGTCTCCTTATTTAGTTAAGAATCTACATTTTTTTGTTAAAACCATCATGACAAAAAGCATTAACTTCTAGAGTCAGACTGTGTGTGCTCAAATCCTGGCAGCAATTCTTGCTGGCTGGCCTCAAGTACTTATTTTAGCTCTCTGTGGCTCTATTTCCCCATTTATAAATGAAATACTAGATTCTACCTCACAATGTTACTATAAGAACTAAGTGAAATAATGAGTGTCTGGCCAAAAAAAAAAAAAAGTGCCATGTGTTTGCTATATTTTTTTTAAATATCATTATCATATCACATTATCTTGTCATTGTGAGAAGCTTTACCTCACATAATCTAGTTTTCTCTTTGTAAAATCTCACTAAAATACTGAAGACACTTATTATCATTATTGTAGAAATGCAGCAAAAGAAGGTAAGTTTCGTTTAAGGGCCCAGAATTCAAACATAAACCATGCTGCCCATTTCATTGCATTTTATAAGGAGTAATAAAACTGCAGAGCATGGCTGCAAAATAATCTGAATTAATCTGTTGTTCTGATCCTTTCTGCTTCACCCATCCAACAGGCCCAATTTCTGCAGTGGAAAAGATATTCCCATTAAAAAAAAAAAAAGAAAGAAGTTGGAATTATCCTTCTCTGAGAAATACATTATCTAAATATTTTCTGTGTGATTTGAGTGACTGCCAGCTTTAGAAACCATGTCCCTTATGACTTCTCAGCCTGAGCTGAAGCTAATCCTAACCTAAGGATCAGGTGGGAGCAGTCAAAGCTATATTTATATGACCTTCATTTTTCACTTGGAAGGAAGGTCCCCATAAAACTACACTCAGGGACTCGCGCAGAAGGTATGTATGTGGGAAGTAAGTTCTTTCCTTCTGATTGGAAGTCATAATAATCTTGTACCTTTCTGTCAAACTCACCCTCTCGGTGTGTGTGTTGGTGGGACTGAGGTGCAGGGGAAGCCGCCATAGTCCACTGAGACTGGACCAAAAGAAAACAGAGACCAGGATGCCAGGAGGTCTCAGAAGCCTGCCTCCCCAAAGTATTTGAGAAGATTGCAATGTCGGAGGCTTTCTGGTCATGTTGCTTTACCCCAATACAACTTTGAAGCTTCAGTCACTCAAAAGAGCTTGGCCCACAACCCATAATGAGCACATTGAAATTTTCTATTTCTCTTCTGGATTAAAAAACAAAAAAAATTTTAATGACTTAAAAGAGAAATAGTAAACTCAGTCACTTAGCCAAATTTGGCTGCCAGAGCCTAAACTTGTGTTTGAATCTGAATGCTCTGGCATAGAGCATACAGTTTCCAGTCTGCCACAGGTGGCGCCATGCCATATCACTGCTTTATTTGTTTCCAGAGTCACAAAATTTCCAGTGTGGTTTTACTTCTTTAACTATGTAGAAAATCTCAGAAACAAATCTCTCCCAATACGCTTATTATATTTGTAAGAAGGTAGTAATGACAATAGCAATGCTTTAGGCTGACATAAAGGTAGGATTGTAAAGGTCATTTTAGGGAAGATATTCATATATGGAAATAAAGTACAAGGCATATATGCATTAGCAAAAGAAAATAAAGTGTATTTTCATACACTTCTTTGGTCTTCAGGAATAAATTTTATTGCTAGATAATGCTACCACCAGAAAATAGAAGGGTTATAATCTTTTAGGGCTTCCCTTGTGACTTAGATGGTAAAGAATTTGCCTACAATGTGGGAGACCTGGGTTCAATCCCTGGGTTAGGAACATCCCTTGGAGGAGGGCATGGCAATCCACTCCAATATTCTTGCCTGGAGAATCCCCATAGACAGAAGAGCCTGGTGAGCTACAGTCCATGGGGTCACAAAGAGTTGGACACAGCTGAGCAAGTAAGAACACCACAGCACAGCACATGATCTTTTAAGTTTACTGTCTTATGAGATAAGGAAGATTCACAGTTCAAATACAGCATTTGTTGAATGTATGCAAATATGCAAATCCCTGTGTCAGAGAGTATAGGGGCTCCAAAGCATGTAAAGCAGCACTCTTAAACTCAAGGAATGCAGGGTCTAGAGGAGGGTGCAGACATGCAGACAGCAGTCAGGAAGGAGGCAAACAGGAAGAAGTAAGAAATGTTGTGTCCATAATCAACCAGCTTCAAGTCCCCAAGATGAAATGCCACCACTGCTCTGGCCTCTTTCTAGCCCTTTTCCCTCCCAAAGCCAGAGCTAGTTTTTGAGAAATAAAATATTTTCTGTCATATCAGTAAACAAGGATGTCACAGTCAGCAGTGATTACAGCCCTCCAATGTCAGCTGGTGAACCCTAAGGGCACTGAGGAAGGAGAAAAATATGTGTGAATTACCACTCACCAGACTGCAGCCACTCCCTACGCAGAGCCCCAAGGGAGCTCAGGAAGTGAAAAACAATATACTGGCCCCAGATAAGTGAGGTACATGTGAAAGAAATGATTTCAGTGAGCCCAGACTCTTGCATCTTACCATACATAGAAAAGTGCTAAGTTCTTTAATTGGGGATGCCTGGTTTTCTTTCAGTTCAGTTCAGTCGCTCAGTCGGGTCCAACTCTTTGCGACCCCATGGATTGCAGCAGGCCAGGCCTCCCTGTCCATCACCAAATCCTGGAGTTTACTCAAACTCATGTTCATCGAGTCGGTGATGCCATCCAGCCATCTCATCCTCTGTCGTCCCCTTCTCCTCTCGCCTTCAATCTTGGCCAGCATCAGGGTCTTTTCAAATGAGTCAGCTCTTCCCATCAGGTGGCCAAAGTATTGGAGTTTCAGCTTCAACATCAAGTCCTTCCAATGAATATTCAGGACTGATTTCCTTTAGGATGGACTGGTTGGATCTCTTTGCAGTCCAAGGGACTCTCAGGAGTCTTCTCCAACACCACAGTTCAAAAGCATCAGTCCTTCAGCGCTTAGCTTTCTCTATAGTCCAACTCTCACATCCATATGTGACCACTGGAAAAAACAAAAAACAAAAAAACAAAAAAAAAAAACAGAAAAACCATAGCCTGACAAGACAGATATTTGTTGGCAAAGTCATATCTCTGCTTTTTAAATATGTTGTCTAGATTGATCATAACTTTTCTTCCAAGGAGTGTCTTTTAATTTCATGGCTGCAGTCACCATCTGCAGTGATTTTGGAGCCCAATAAAATAAAGTGTACCACTGTTTCCACTGTTTCCCCATCTATTTGACATGAAGTGATGGGACCGCATGCCATGATCTTTGTTTTCTGAATGTTGAGCTTTAAGCCAACTTTTTCACTCTCCTTTTTCACTTTCATCAAGAGGCTCTTTAGTTCTTCACTTTTTCCCATAAGGGGGGTGTCATCTGCATATCTGAGGTTATTGATATTTCTCCCAGCAATCTTGATTCCAGCTTGTGCTTCCTCCAGGCCAGGGTTTCTCATGATGTACTCTGCGTATAAGTTAAATAAGCAGGGTGACAATATATAGCCTTGACATACTCCTTTCCTGATTTGGAACCAGTCTGTTGTTCCATACCCAGTTCTAACTGTTGCTTCCTGACCTGCATACAGATTTCTCAGGAGGCAGGTCAGGTGGTCTGGTATTCCCATCTCTTTAAGAATTTTCCACACTTTACTGTAATCCACACAGTCACAGACTTTGGCATAGTCAATAAAGTAGAAATAGATGTTTTTCTGGAACTCTCTTGCTTTTTTGATGATCCAATGGATGTTGGCAATTTGATCTCTGGTTCCTCTGTCTTTTCTAAAACCAGTTTCAACATCTGGAAGTTCACGGTTCACGTATTGTTGAAGCCTGGCTTGGAAAATTTTGAGCATTACTTTGCTAGCATGTGAGATGAGTGCAATTGTGTGGTAGTTTGAACATTCTTTGGCATTGCCTTTCTTAGGGATTGGGCTGAAAACTGAACTTTTCCAGTCCTGTGGCCACTGCTGGGTTTTCCAAATTTGCTGGCATAGAGTGCAACACTTTCACAGCATCATCTTTTAGGATTTAAAATAGCTCAACTGGAATTCCATCACTTCCATTAGCTTTGTTCATAGTGATGCTTCCTAAGACCCACTTGACTTCACATTCCAGGATGTCTGGCTCTAGGTGAGTGATCACACCATCGTGGTTATCTGGGTGATGAAGATCTTTTTTTGTATAGTTCTTCTGTGTATTCTTGCCACCTTCTTAATACCTTCTGTTTCTGTTAGGTCCATACCATTTCTGTCCTTTATTTTGCCCATCTTTGCCTAAAATGTTCCCTTGGTATCTCTAACTTTCTTGAAGAGATCTCTAGTCTTTCCCATTCTATTGTTTTCCTCTACTTCTTTGCACTGATACTTGAGGAAGGCTTTCTTATCTCTTCTTGCTATTCTTTGGAACTCTGCATTCAGATGGATATACCTTTCCTTTTCTCCTTTGCTTTTGACTTCTCTTCTCAGCTACTTGTAAGGCCTCCTCAGACAACCATTTTGCCCTTTTGTATTTCTTTTTCTTGGGGATAGTCTTGCTCCCTGACTCCTGTACAATGTCACGAACATCTGTCCATGGTTTTCTTCTATTAACAATAATCTTTTGATGTTCAAACTACCTTCCCTTTGTTGCAAAACTTCTAAATAACCTGGTTCCGCTTCATGCCTCCTCGGAGCAGTTCTCTCAGGGTTACTTAAGATGCTGTCTTCTGGGCTTGGAGTTCTAAAAATTCCCACTGAATAAAATATAACTCTCAACTTTAAGGTTGTGAGCATTTTTAAGTTGACACTTCTCAAAATACAGTCTTCATCTGGTTCCCTCTATGTGAAAATATATCAGCTAACTTCCCACTGGCCTATTCTATAAACAGCAAAGTTCTTCATAGTGTTTCAGCAGGCAGGTAGCTGGATTGAGCAGAAAAAGGAGAGCATGAGCCAGTTGGCTGGACACCATGCATCTTGTAAACAGTGCACATCCGTGGACAGATAAAGAAAAGGAGGAACCTTCAGACTGACAGGAAACCACACATTTTGGGGTGATAAGCGTCCTGGAGGCAGACAAAGAAAGGTGGGAAAAGCCGAGAATCTCCAATGTCCAAATGTAACCTGTTGCTCATTATGTTATCATTACAATAAAATTAGCCTAGAAGCTAAGAAGTACCCATCATGCACTGATGCCCTAACAATTCTAATCTAAGCTAAATAAGGACAAAAATCCCTCCTCCCCTCGGGAAGGTGGAGGTGGGATAAAAATCAAGGAAGAAGACCCTCCAAACTCCTTCTTCCCCAATGAATATTCCACCCATTCATTTGTATGCCCCTCATAATGAGCTTGCCAAAGAAACCCAGCTACTCACTTGTCTGCCAGCTCTCCCTCTGAGAGCATATTCTTACTTAAATAAATCCTCACTTTACTCTCTTGATTTCCCTGTCTCATTTCTGAATGAAGGGTCTGGCCTGAGGACTCTGGTGTCTCCTGAGCACCATCTCCTCTCCCATCTTCCAGCCATACTTCCTTCAGTGCAGGGCTCTTCCTGTGATGCTCTTTACTCCTCACACACATTTTGATCTCTCATCTCTATGATCATGTTAACTATGATTTCCTTAGAGCACTTTTGTCACAGTTCAGTTCCTTTGTTATCTTTAATATCTCAGTTGGAAAATGTACATTAATCAGAGTGATTATATGTTTAATCCCCACCCCACACTGTATGTAGTGGGATGGTGTCCATGTCAGCTTACATATTTATCACCTGTGCCTGGCACTGAGTCTGAGACACAGTGAGAGAATAGTTAAACACATTATTAAGTAAATAAAGGAAGAGTCTTCTAAATCCCATGATCCCAGCAGCATAGCTAAGAGTAAAACTTGCCCTTGAGATGTTCCTTTCTGGAATAGTGAGAGGAATAATTGAATAACTGAAGGGGGCCTGAGGCAGGGTCAGGGAAGTCAAGCCTGAGGCCTCAGCACTTGTTGCCCTGTCTCACATTCTCAGGCAGGAATGGAAATTCTTCTTTGGGAATGAAGGCAACAGTGTTGTGAACAGCTGATCTCCTAGGAAGAAGATTAATCTCCATGATCACAGAGAACCACAAAAACTCTCCAGGCAAGCAGCTCCCTAAGGTTGTTTTTGCTGAAAGGTCCAAACAAAGGATTCTGAAGAGACTTTGCCTTCATAATCTTTAATCCAGAAATAGAGATAAAATGGAAGGATTTAGACTTGGTATAAGCTTCTCTGTGTCAATTTAATTTCAATTTGTTTAACAAAAGAGTGGCAGCTTTTCCTCAGCAGTTACTTTTGTTTTCTGTGGCTATACAGATGGAGTTTACAACAGGATGACATATGCATTCCTGTTTAGCAGATCCAAGGTTTAACGTGGACGTCATTCCTCGTGGATATAACTGGTGATGCATGTGTACCTGGGCGTGGGCTTATCTCTCTCCTGGCAACAAGAAGAAAATGCAGCAGCCACACTTCCCAGTACACTTGGGAATGGTTGTTTTTACTTTTGTCTTACTTTACTCAGTATCTTTTTATGAAGTAGTTACCCTGTTAAGTGATTCTGCAGGTGAGGAATCACACTTGCACAGGCTGTATACCATTGGCTCAGGAAGTACAGTTTTCCTGTGGCATCAATTTTTCCTCAATTTTGTGAACTATCAGTTTTCCAGTTTTCCAAGCACACAATCCTCAATTAGGCCAGCATTAAAAGACAGTCAACTCACAAACCACATTCAGTCTGGTTGGGCTGAGTTTCTGTCTTTCTCATCTGTGTCTCAGAATGCACCTGAGTGGATCTGTAGTCTCATCAGAACAAGATAAGAATAACTTACAAGAATTTTTAAACCTAAGATCCAAACTTGTATTGAAGTCAGAAATAATAAATACTAAACTGGAGCAAACAAATGATTTTAAACTCAATTTTTCCCACGTGAATTGATATGATTTGAATAACTAAATCAGGAAGAAAGGAGAGGGGAAAGGGAGGAAGGAATTTCTATTGCTTTAAAAATAAAACATAAGTATTTTCCAGCCCAGAACCCCACCTTTCAGCATTTGAGTGAAGTCTGCAGCTGACAGCAGAATGGCAAATCCCCAAATAGGAGTAATTAATGACCAGAGAGACCATGAAACAGAATCCATATTCAATCAGCTGAGCCTGAAATAAAATGACCAAATAAATGGGGGAAAGTAAAAAACAATACTGCCTGCCTTTCCCACAAAAAAACTTTCACCTCCTTATTTGACCCAATTAGTCCCTCTAATATGTTTTCCTCCTGGAAATAATTGACAGACAGGCTGACTATTGGGTAGAATAAGTGATCAAATATTTTAATGCCCTTTTAAATCTTAGAGTCAGTTATTTAATGACTTTATGGGAAGAAACCTGCAGAGGGAAAATATCTAGTGGAAAATGAGATAAATGTGAAAGTGGGTGGTAAATTGTGAAGTTCTATTTAAGAGGTGTAGCATCACTATACAGAAAAAATAGGCAGACTAAGGGTACTTTAAGAAAGAACTTGATGATAGTAACAAACACTTCATCTTTCATCCTGAATCCTGAAAATAGAAATGGAACTCATACCAAGATTAATCCACCAACATCAAGTTATTACCAAAATATAATTTCAGCAACTCATTTGAAGTAAATATATGTGCTCAGTTGTGTCTGACTCTTTGGGACCCCATGGACTATAGCTCACAAGGCACCTCTGTCCATGGGATTTTTCAGACAAGAATACTGGAATGGGCTGCCATGTTCTACTCCATATAAATTCTCCAGGCAAGAACATTGGCATAGGTAGCCATTCCCTTCTCCAGGGGATCTTCCTGACCCAGGGATCAATCTCAGGTCTCCTACACAGCATGAAGATTCTTTACCATCTGAGTTACCAAGGAAGCCCCCACCAGGGAAATGCTCAAATACCTCCATATACTTAACTCACTGATTACACAGTTCTTAGAGCTAGGGACAATTCCAAATACATGTCCCCTGGTACATGTAATATACTAAACACACTGCCTAATATCTATAGCATCCAAAACTAAAACCCCATTTCCCAAAGACATTATGTTAAAATGAGAACATAATCAATGATTTTGAGAAACAGATAAACAGTTACACAAGCAGCACAGTCACTGAACTGACTTGATTCACTGTGCAAGCAAGTCAGATACGCCTTTGGAACAGATGGCCTTTTAATCAATGACCTTCCTCGCTCAGTGCTAAACCTGAGATTAAGACATTAGTGTTAGTAATGATTTCCAATTGTTTGACATCCTAATATATTATAGCCTGTAAATCATTCTTACAGAGTGAACCCTGCAAGTCTCCTAGAACTTGTGGACAAATAATAGTCATTAATTGGCTCCTGTGTTAGCACATCTTAGCAACCTAAAATGCTGAGCAAATTCCTAAAAGAAATGCAAATAATCAATGGAAGAGAGTGACTATGGTTATAAAATTATATTCCTCTTCTACAGAAGTGATGAGAAGCAAAGAAAGAAGGAAGGGAAAAAGAAATATTTTAAAGAAATATTTGTAAAGAAGTATTTACAATACTTGTTTTCACATGTGAATGCTAGATTACAATGCAAAGCTGGTAAATATTTAATAGCCAGCTCTGATCTGTAGCATTTGCTAATTTCCATGCTGTAAATACTCCCACCATAGCCAATTTGAAGCTATATATTGAGGTCAATTTGCCCACAACTTTACTGAACAGTAAAAAATAGGTCTCATAAACTAGTACAATCATATACCAGCATACCACTGCATATGGAGAGCAATTATTTGGGATGTATGACTTTCAGTTTCTTTATAAGTTTTCCAGAAGGGGAATCTGAGGCCTAGAAAATCTGAAGGCTTTTCAAACACATGATAAGAAATACAATCAGATTAGCTTCTACTCTACTGTCTTTATGTTTAGTTTTATACAGGAAGAATTGAAAGAGGTTCAGATTTTTTTTTTTTCTTATATTGAGATAGACCTGTTATCCAAAACACTGCACCATTGTTCATTCATTCTAGGAGGAAGGAAAGGTAGAGAGAAGTGGGGAATATTTTGGGGCTGAGTTAATTATCCTAGCAGTTACTAATTCACTGGACCCTTTGCTCTAAACTTGGTCACAATAAATCAATGAAAAAAAATTTAACTTTAACCTATTCAATAGTTTTTCTAAGATATTTATCAGCAATTTCATGTCTTCAAAGTTCCTCTGTTCTTCTTACAGTCTTGAACTACAAGGCTATCTTTATGATGGAAAAGGCAATATAATTTCTGTGCCCACTCACAGAAATCAGTATTTAAAATTAGTAATGTGAAACATTTCATAATTACTGAGGAGAGACTGCCCACAAAAACCTTTAGATTCAGAAAAATCTTTGACTAAAAAACATCTTGAAGTGAACACAGAAAACTTTTAATACAGAAATGAGATAAGGCAGTTATTGTTTTAATTATATAGTCTCATGATAGATAATCTTTCTATAATCATAGAATTGCTTTAAAGCACCACAACAGTTATAGATCTCCTCAAAAGCTTGGTAGGATGTGTTTGTGCATTCATTTACTAAAAATGGCTTTTGGACCTTAAAGCATCCTTTGAAAGTATTAATTTCTAGTTATTTTAGATAACTCAGAAGATTTTGCTGTCTTTCACCAGTATTCTTATCAAATAAAATAAACTATAAGGAAAATTTTATCTAAGAGGCCAGGAACAGACTAGAATTAAAAGAACTGGCAGTAGAAGAGAAGAAAGGAAACAGGAAAGGACCTAGTTTCAGACAACTGATTATGATCCAGTCCTTGCCTATTCTCTCACTAACATATTTGGCTGTGATTGGTATGTCTATTTGAAAAATTAATGCTCATGAAGAATTCACTTTGTATCTTGAGAAGATTAGGTGTAGCATCAAGTTTCTGAAGATTGAACTTTAAGTTTCCTAAAGTTGTTATGTAGGGAAGGATTTAACTGATTCTGCAAAAGTCCAGAGGACAAAACTAGAATTGAAACTAGAAGGTTCCAACAGGGAGCATTTAATACAGGTGAAAAACAAATCTTTCAGCTGGAGCTGTTGAAAGATAGAATGGCTGGGATGAAGTCATTAATTCCTCTGAAAGGCATAAACCTATCTCAGAGACATGGTATAGAGGTTGGACTGGATGGTCTCTTAAACATCATCCTATGATTCCATTGAAATAGGACCTTTGACAAACTATTGGTATTCAAGCATCTAAACTTGTACTATACAAATCACAACCCTCAATACATGATAGTTGACAATTTTGATAGTTCTCTGGAAGAGAAAATGGTGAATCATCATAGTGAACTATGACATGATCACAAAACATAATGAAAAAACATAAGTCTATTTCCACCAATGCCGATGAATAAAGAGTTCATCTTATTTCAAAAATGAATATTTGAGAGGGTGAATAAAATTTGTGTGGGTGGAAAATGCCAAGCATTTCTAGCAGACATGGATGAATGATGAAGAAAACCCTCAATTTGCTAATAAGCAGATAAAGTGGTAGCACAAGTATGTGCACTACCTAAAACAAAATCAGCAATGTAAAAGCTTAGTTGATCAGTCCCTCCCCAGAAACTCCTTGGTAATTTTTTTTCAATTTCCTCAGGAAAAAAACAACTCCAAAGTCAAATTTATTTGTCAAAATATCTTCAAGATGTTGTTTTTTTCAACATCATAACTAAAGACTTGCAATGCTAAACATATACCAGTCTCAGAAGAAATGGGCAATGCAGTAGAATCTTTGAAGATGAGCAAAGGATCAAATAGAGCCTGGGTCTCTCTGCTGCCTCAGCACTGAAGCCAGCACCTAGCCAGTTATGGCTCACCTGTGGGAGGGCTGGGTCTACTCCAGGTCTCCCTCCAGATCACTCCATATCAGGGCATGAATGAAGTATCTGCTCTTTTTTTCAAAGTCTTTAAAGAAAAGCATGTTGACATAACAGCTCTGTAGGTCAGAATCACTTGTGGGCTTCCTATACATACAGATTTCTGAGCTCCATTACCATAGATCATACTTCAAAAGGGCTGAGGAAGAGGCTGAACACATGTATTTTTTAAAGGATCTAGAGGCGATTCTGATGCCCTTCCAGGATTGAGAAGGAGTGGTTAAGGAGGCAGGTACAGGGAAAGTCTAGTGGTGGGAGGAGGTCAATAATGACACCAGACAGGTGGGAATTTCAACACCTAATTCCACCAGAATATAACCTGAGTAGAGTGATAGTTCTTAACAATTTGTGGGTCATGAACTTTTTTTGAGAAGTTGATTTAAAACAACACTATGAATTCTTTTTCCTCACATTTGCAAGAAAAAAATCCACAAAATTATGTAAAGATCTTACAAATGTAAGGAATTGTATACTAAACAATGTATGGAAAGAGGGGATTTACATGTCAGGAAAGAGGGAAAAGCAGAGCCACCATAAATATTAATCTCTTACACAGGCTTGTTTTCTCTTCTAAACAAACAGGAGACTATTATGTGCACTTCCTTCCTGCAGATGGAACACGAAAGCAATTTGGCATTGTTTAAAAAGTTGGGGAAGTGGGGAGCATGCACTTGGGTAAGACAAACTTGGGTTTGAATTTCAGCTCTAACATATCTAAACTTCTGCACCTTCTCTGAGCCCTAGTGTTCTTTTCTGTAAATTGGCTTATTAAAACCTCTTTAGTTGACTTGTTGAGAGGATTAAATAAGAAAATATATAGATATTTTGCACCATCCCAAACAAATAATAGGTAACCAACAAATGGAAGTAACATCACCAATGACAAACATTGCTATGATGATATGAACAATCGTCCCTACCCAAGACACATAGAGGCTAGAAGTTCCCAACAGGAATATGAGGTTATGCTTGGATCTTTCAAAGAACTATGGAACCAAAGTGGGTTTGGAAAACTAACCAGTCCTTCCAGGAATGTAGATGATAATTTCAGCATAGTGTCAACCTATCCCATATAGCAGGCTCTCTGAGACTGGACATGCACATGAATGGCCTGGAGATCCTGTCAAAATGTAGATTCCAATTCAGTAGCTCTGCAGTGGGGCAAGAGAGCCTGAAGCTCTAATAATCTCCCTGTTGATACCATGCTGTTAGTCTGTGGACCACTTTTTCAATATGGAAAGACTATCTGAAACCTCTAAAAATCAAGAATAGGGGAGAGAAGGAGATCATAAGAGAGACTGACTTTTAAATAATAATAACTTTTTAGAAACTTGAGTGCTTTTTCTTATTGTTGGCTTACTCTAATCAACCTAAGTGCCTACCACCCCTAAGGCATACAGCATAATTCTGGAGGCCATGACACGGCCTTAGGTCTAAGATTCACTATAAATGCTAAACTGTGTGACTGAAAAACTAGCTGCTGGTGTATTCCAAGCTAGATGCAGCAAGATGGTAGACTATTACAGGGTTTCCTGAAATAACCCTAAACGCTCTGAAACTATTCAGATCACAGGAAAGCACATGGCTCTTCTCAATTCTAAATTCAATGTTTAACTTTTAAATATACATGAAATAATTATGTATAGAGCTACATTTTTAATATAGGTATGAATAAATTATGAGTAGAGTCTTTAGGACATGTACTATCATATTTTTATTTTGTTTATAGTTTTCTCATTAAGTACTTTCATGATTTTCACTGATTGAAACTATTCTAATTTTACCTCCCACTCCATCTCACCCATTTTCTGTTACTCTTTGTATTTCCTCAGAGACTAAGACCTATAGAAAAAAAATTTTTGCAATGAAGAGAAAAGGTTAGTAAAATAAGGGACAACATCATACAAGGTCAAGTAGACAACTAAACAAATCCACATGGCCCCCCAAAAGACTAGAGATTTCTGATCTTATATAATACTTCATATTAGCTTGTATTGGTATTTTACCTTTTTCTTCCCTTAGGGATTCTTTAATGTTATTTTAAATAAATGTTCTACAAGCATTCAAAAGTTAAAAAAAAAAACAAAACAAAAAACCTGAAATGTTTTTATGAGTTACCTGGCTTCAGTTAAAAGATGATGAAGAAATAATGTCCTAAGTATTAACTAATTACTTTTAATTTCATGTGATCACAAATAAACCATATCTAGAATCCCAAAATATCAACATAATTTTTTATATTGAATCTTGTTACTTTTGCTATCATTGGTTTCGTTCATGATTCTTTTAAAGCTATTTAAGACTGTATATTTGGATGGTTTGAGATATCTTGTCAAAACATTCTTATGGGTACATTTCTTACTGAACAAAATAAACAGTTGTCTGTTTAATGATAAGAATCATCATGTGCATCAAAAGTTTCTATCTAAAAAGATTTGCTAACTGCTTAACATCTCAGAAAAAGAAACATAATTATATCTCAAGCCCAACAAGAGAAAAGAATGTCTTTTCTGGGAACAGAATTAAATAACTAAAAACAAACAGAAAAAATGCACATGAAACTGCACAAAATTAAAACAACCAAAAACTTACACAGCTCTATTTACACAGATAAATATGTATACTTCAACAGCTTCTTCCAAAAAGTTACAGTAATTCACATACCCATCAGCAATGTATGACAGTATTTGTTTATCCATACCATTGCCAGCAATGGAGCTTATTGCCTATTTTCAATTTTAATAATAATTTCAATTTAATTTTAATTTCTTTTATTACAGAAGTTGAACTTCTTTTATATATTTCATACATTTGTACTGGCCATCTGCCTTCCATCTTAAATACCTTGTTTAATTGCAGGCTTTGTCTATTTTTTTAACCATATTTCTACTTTTCTTATTGTTTTATAGAAGCTCATTGAACATTAAGTACAAGTTTCTTATTTATCATGTAGTCTTGCAAATATTTTCTCAGTTTAGACTTATTTTCTTACTTTTTGTTGTATACTTCCCACACAAAAATTCCTAATTTTGTTAGTCAAAAATTTTTCAACTCTTTTTAAGATTTTTCCTCTCTTTTAAGGAAAATTAAACAAATGTAATTCTAAAGTTTCTTCTATTTATCATTTTAATCTTTGTATTTACATCTTTATTCTACCTCATATATATATATATATATATACATATATATATATATATGATGTGAAATAGCTTTTAACTTTATCTTGTTCCAGATGGAGACCATAATTGGAGGCCTATAACATTTTCCCTCTGAATTTAAACTAGACATTTATCACAAATTAGATTTCCATATATAACTTAAATCTATTTCTGGATGTTTTTCTTTTCTACTAGTTCCTGGATTTCATATCATGCTGTTTTGATTAGATAATCTTAAAAGTATATTTGAACAGCTGGTAATACAATATAATTTTCCTTTTCCAAGATATTCTCTAGAATTCTGATACATTCATTTTTTCACACAAAAGTGAAAATAATTTCTTTCATTTCAAAAACATAAGACTCCGGTTGGAATTTCATTAAAAATGCACATTCATTTTGGAAGAATTAGTATTTTCATGATTTTAAGTCTTCCTGTGAATTCAGTTTTCATTTATTCAACTCATCAATAATGTTGTACATCCTTCCTCACACAAAAACTGCACCCTTCTTGTTAAATATATTCCTAGATATATAATGATGAAGGGAATATATTTTCCACTACTATATCTAACTTATTATTGCTACTATTTTTAAAAAACTGTTAACTTTTTGTCATTCCCTTTATTTTTTCAAAGGCAAAGAAAATACTAAGAACTAAGAATGGCCTTCCCTTGGGCATCCAGTTGGTATAACTTGTCCCTATTTATACACTTTGGTTTAAAATAAGGCTTTTAAATAGATAATTCAGGCATGTGACTTAAATCTCAGGTTACAAAAGGATTGTCTCTTTTTAGTTAAAAGATACTGTATTTTCATGAAGAAATTTAAAATTCTTATTATGTTTTAACACTTCTGTTTTCTTTGTTGCACGTTCCTTTTCCTGTGCTTATGTATTTTAAGATATTTCAGTTGATGTACATACAATTTTGTTTTTTACTTAGGTATTATAAATTGCAGGGTTGTATATTTGATTTCTTTTTATATCATAAGTCATTCACATAGAACTGGTCATTTGGTTGCTTGTCAGTGATCGCTCTGTGATAAAGCATTTTTAAGTGTGAAAAAAAAAAAAAAAAAAAAAAGAAAATACTAAAATCAGCAAAAGAAGGTGGGAAATTTTCAAAGCTATAAGCAAAAATTAACCAATACAATAGGAAATATTAATTAAATAAGTTTTCTTGAGCTTGAAAAGAGGGGAAAAAAAAAGGTAAAATAAATTTACATACTATTAGAAGAAAGGGGAAAACTAACATAAATGTAGACAAAGTTAAAATCACTTTTATTCTTATTAGTAAAAAAAAAAAAAAAAAAAAAGGCAACAAAAGAGAAAGGAAACAAGTGGGACTACATCAAACCTGTGAACTGTTTTCCCCACTTGGCCATCATCATTCCCAAACCTCCACCTCAATTAAAAGCTATTTCTTTGTCTAATATGTTTCAAACCCAAATCGGCTGTCGACTTAAGAAGATAATGTCAAAAATGCAAGTTCTGGAGATAGACAGGCTAGATTTCTGTGTTTTATCATTTACCAGCTGGGAAACTTTGGGCAAGGTATTTATCGTCTGTACCTCAGTTTCCTCAACTCGGACACTGGAATAACAATAAAACCTACTTCATAGTGTTATTGGGAGGATTAAATTTAAAAATCTATTAAAAGCACTTAGGATAGTGGCTTGCATGTAATAAATGCCTCAAAATGTTAACTATTTGATAATGGTGATGATGGTGGAGAGGAGGGAAGAGAGAGGGGAGTAGGAGAAAAGAGAGGAAGAGGAGAAAGCACTCTGCTGCTTGCTAAATTCTTTATCCTGACTTCTGTGTGGAAGGCACTTCCAATGACTCTTAACATGCTCCTTCTCAGAATTCCTAGAGAAACTTCAAAATGATCCGAACCTCAAGAGAGGCCCAAATCTTTGTACTTAGGACCCCTTTAACTGGTCTTTGCTAAGCTCTTTCATTTATTCATTCACATAAGTATTAATTGAGTGTCTGCTATGAGCCAGGCCTTGGGGTCACAGTGGAAAACAAAGCAGATGTAGACCTTGCCTTCACGAAACTTCAAGTCTCTTAGACCTTGGGTTCTGAATTCTGGGATTACTCTTAGGTTTCATTGCTCTTCCTCAAAGTAACATAACGGCTTCTCCTAGAGCTCTGACTCAATAGCACAGAATCGGATCCGAAGACACAACTGTAGGTTGACTCAACTTTATTTTCACTGCAGAATAAAAGGAGTGTTGATACAAAATCTGCCTATTCCTCTGTTATCTCAGTCCAGTAGAACTTTCTGTACTGTTGACAATTTCCTATATCTGTGCTGTCCACTATAGTAACATGAGGGCACCCAAAATGTGGCTAGTGCAACTGAGAACTGAATTTTTAATTATATGTAATTTTAATATCTGTATGTGGCTACCATATTGAAGAACACAATATTGAACACATATTGAAGAAAATTTTTGTTTGTAACAATCTGGAAACTGAATTTGGCCTTATTATTATTATTAATTCCCTGTAGGCTGAGTTTATTTACATTGCAAAAAAAAAAAAAAAGGTCTGAGGAATATTGGAAGGAAGTTCAGAAATAGTACTGTGGACAAACAAGCACAAGCTGCAGTTATACTTTGGAATAAAACTTCATTCTTTTGCATAGAAAGAAACGTTCTTTAGTAGGGAAATTTTAAAAGGTTCTGCCAAACAAGAAATGCTACTTGAATAATAAGAATTTACTCACCTCACTCACCCCCCCAAAAAAGAATTTACTCCCTTCTCTTAGCAGGAGAGATGATCAATGATTAGAACAATTTACAAATGTCAGTTTGAACACATCTGCATTCACAGCCTGGGACAGCAGTGAGAGAATGGAGGGGATGTTGCAGCGCCTGAATCTCCCTTGCTTTGTCTCCCTTTTGATGGTCTTTGTACTGATGAAAATTTCCATTCAGTGACATCCTGCAGTTCCTTTAAGGTACAGTATTTTCTATTCTTCTTTTACTTATGAGATTAGATTAAAGGGAGTGGATTTTTAAGATTTCTGTCATACTGATATTTTTTGATGCTGTCCCTACAATAAGGAGTATAGAAGCCACACTGGAAACCAAGTCCCTAAGTCAGAGCGGGTTATCAGACATTCAGTAGCCAGTGTTGATCAAGAATTCACAGGTCTCAGGGAAAGTCCCTCAAGGCAAGTATCTCCCAGTTGGAGATACAGAGACAGATGTGGCCATACTTTCTTGCTCAGTCCTTGGAATTAGCCCAACACTGATGTTAACATTTACTAAAGGTTAGAAGCTCAAACTACCACACAATTGCACTCATCTCACACGCTAGTAAGGTAATGCTTAAAATTCTCCAAGCCAGGCTTCAACAATACGTCAACCGTGAACTTCCAGATGTTCAAGCTGGTTTTAGAAAAGGAAGAGGAACCAGAGATCAAATTGCCAACATCCACTGGATCATCAAAAAAGCACGAGAGTCCCAGAAAAACATCTAGTTCTGCTTTCTTGACTATGCCAAAGCCTTTGACTATGTGCATCACAATAAACTGTGGAAAATTCTGAAAGAGAAGGGAATACCAGACCACCTGACCTGCCTCTTGGGAAACCTGTATGCAGGTCAAGAAGCAGCAGTTAGAACTGGACATGGACCAACAGACTGGTTCCAAATAGGAAAAGGAGTACGTCAAGGCTGTATATTGTCACCCTGCTTATTTAACTTATATGCAGAGTACATCATGAGAAACGCTGGGCTGGATGAAGCACAAGCTGGAATCAAGATTGCCAGGAGAAATATGAATAACAGATTTGCAGATGACACCACCCTTATGGTAGAAAATGAAAAAGAACTAAAGAGCCTCTTGATGAAAGTGAAAGAGGAGAGTGAAAAAGTTGGCTTAAAGCTCAACATTCAGAAAACTAAGATCATGGCACAGGTCCTATCACTTTAGATGGGGAAACAGTGGAAAGAGTGGCTGACTTTATTTTGGCGGGGCTCCAAAGTCACTGCAGATGGTGACTGCAGCCATGAAATTAAAAGATGCTTACTCCTTGGAAGGAAAGTTATGATCAACCTAGACAGCATATTAAAAAGCAAGCACATTACTTTGTCAACAAAGGTCTGTCTAGTCAAGGCTATGGTTTTTCCAGTAGTCATGTATGGACATGAGAGTTGGACCATAAAGAAAGCTGAGCACCGAAAAATTGATGCTTTTGAACTGTGGTGTTAGAGAAGACTTTTTGAGAGTCCATTGATATGCAAGGAGATCCAACCAGTCCATCCTAAAGGAGATCAGTCCTGAGTTTTCATTGGAAGAATTGATGTTGAAGCTGAAACTCCAATAGTTTGGCTACCTGATGGGAAAAGCTGACTCATCTGAAAAGACCCTGAGGTTGGGAAAGATTGAAGGTAGCAGGAGAAGGGGACGACAGAGGATGGGATGGTTAGATGGCATCACTGACTCAATGGACATGAATCTGGATAAACTCTGGTGTTGGTGATGGACAGGAAGGCCTGGCGTGCTGCGGTTCATGGGGTCACAAAGAGTCGGACACTACTGAGCTACTGAACTAAACTGAATAGGTCATAGTGACACTATAACATAGCTCAATTGGGAGGGTATGAAGAGCATATCCTGTAAAGTGGATAAGGCTTTATTACACAGAAATTATTATAAAAATTTACTCTTGTTCATTACCATGGTGTTTCTATGAATCATAAAATCAGTGACATTTCCCAAAACCTTGGAAGTAATACCAATGTTCCAGAAACCAGTTTGGAAGGGGGTATGGCAATAGCTGAGTTTTCCAAATTTGCTGGCATACTGCATGCAGCACTTTCACAGCATCATCTTTTAGGACTTGAAATAGCTCAACTGGAATTCCATCACATCCACTAACTTTGTCTGTAGTGATGCTTTCTAAGGCCCACTTGACTTCACATTCCAGGATATCTGTCTCTAGGTGAGTGATCGCACCATCGTGGTTATCTGGGTCGTGAAGAGCTTTTTTGGATAGTTCTTCTGTGTATTCTTGCCACCTCTTCTTAATATCTTCTGCTTCTGTTAGGTCCATACCATTTCTGTCCTTTATCAAACCCATCTTTGCCTGAAATGTTCCCTTGATATCTCTAATTTTCTTGAAGAGATCTCTAGTCTTTCCCATTCTGTTGTTTCCCTCTATTTCATTGATCACTGAGGAAGGCTTTCTTATCTCTCCTGGCTCTTCTTTGGAACTCTGCATTCAAATGGGAATATCTTTCCTTTTCTCCTTTGCTTTTTGCTTCTCTTCTTCTCACAGCTATTTGTAAGACCTCCTCAGACAACCATTTTGCCTTTTTGCATTTCTTTTCCATGGGGATGATCTTGATCCTTGTCTCCTGTACAATGTCACGAACCTCCATCCATAGTTCATCAGGCACTCTGTCTATCAGATCTAGTCCCTTAAATCTATTTCCCACTTCCACTGTATAGTCATAAGGGATTTGATTTAGGTCATACCTGAATGGTCTAGTGGTTTTCCCTACTTTCTTCAGTTTAAGTCTGAATTTGGCAATAAGGAGTTCATGATCTGAGCCACAGTCAGCTCCTGGTCTTGTTTTTGCTGACTGTATAGAGCTTCTCCATCTTTGGCTGCAAAGAATATAATCAATCTGATTTCAGTGTTGACCATCTGGTGATGTCCATGTGTAGCATCTTCTCTTGTGTTTTTGGAAGAGGGTGTTTGCTATGACCAGTGCATTCTCTTGGTAAAACTCTATTAGCCTTTGCCCTGCTTCATTCCATACTTCAAGGCCAAATTTCCCTGCTACTCCAGGTGTTTCTTGACTTCCTACTTTTGCATTCCAGTCCCCTATAATGAAAAAGGCATCTTTTTTGGGTGTTAGTTCTAAAAGGTCTTGTAGGTCTTCATAGAACGATTCAAATTCAGCCTCTTCAGCATTACTGGTTGGGGCATAGGCTTGGATTACCATGATATTGAATGGTTTGCCTTGGAAACGAACAGAGATCATTCTGTCATTTTTGAGATTGCATCCAAGTACTGCATTTTGGACTCTTTTGTTGACCATGATGGCTACTCCATTTCTTCTAAGGGATTCCTGCCCACAGTAGTAGATATAATGGTCATCTGAGTTAAATTCACCCATTCCAGTCCATTTTAGTTCGCTGATTCCTAGAATGTTGACATTCACTCTTGCCATCTCCTGTATGACCACTTCCAATTTGCCTTGATTCATTCCTAGCATTCCAGGTTCAAAGCAGAGATATTACTTTGCCAACAAAGGTCCATCTAGTCAAGGCTATGGTTTTTCCAGTGGTCATTTATGGATGTGAGAGTTGGACTGTGAAGAAAGCTGAGCGCCAAAAAATCGATGCTTTTGAACTGTGGTGTTGAAGAAGCCTCTTGAGAGTCCCTTGGACTACAAGGAGATCCAACCAGTCCATCCTAAAGGAGATCTGTCCTGGGTGTTTATTGGAAGGACTGATGCTGAAGCTGAAACTCCAGCACTTTGGCCACCTCATTCAAAGAGTTGACTCATTGGAAAAGACTCTGATGCTGGGAGGGATTGGGGGCAGGAGGAGAAGGGGACAACAGAGAATCAGATGGCTGGATGGCATCACCGACTCTATGGACATGAGTTTGAGTAAACTCTGGGAGTTTGTGATGGACAGGGAGGCCTGGCATGCTGCGATTCATGGGATCACAAAGAGTCAGACACGACTGAGTGACTGAACTGAACTGAACTGGTGGCAGTAGCTGTGGGAATTATGAAACTTATGCTTGGTTCATTTCTGCTTCAAATTGAATACTTTGGTAATACTTTCATTTGCTAATATACATGTTATAAGGGGGTCTTCAGTTCAGTTCAGTTCAGTTCAGTCACTCAGTCATGTCCGACTCTTTGCAAGGGAGTCTTAGATGATCTGAATTCTGAATAAGTAAACAAAGTTATTTTCTATGATGGTGAAGATTAACTCTAAAGCCACCAATCTTCCTGCCTCCCACTGATTCAGCACTGACAAAACCATTAGGGGCCTTTGTGGTTAAAGACATCACTGCATGAGAAGTATTTTGAAAACTTGGGAAAGATACATGGAAAATAAAAACAGAAAACACACATAAACACACTGTGCTTTTTGCAGGAAAAACTGAACAAGAAAGAAAGGCTGGTGTGGAAGTCTTATGTAAAGCAACATAACAGCATAATTATAGAATGAAAACAATAGACTTTCAGCTAAGGTATTCAAATCTAAAAAACTCTAGAAAGTGTAGAAGTAAATCTTCAAACAGGAAAATTGTATTTTGTTCATTCATCAGGTTAATGAGTTGATCTGGGAAAGTTTAGCTGTCTCGTAAGTCCATCAGCTCCCCATCACCTAAACATTCTTTTCTCTAGAACACTGACATTTTCTCAGTTTAAGAAATCTGCTCTCCTTTTCTAATCAGATGGCTGCCCCAAGCTTCTGGTATACAGAGAATTCTAGCAGCAACTGCAAATTTATATTCTCCTCATTAGTAACAGCATCCTTTTATTGTTAGTCTCTGAATTTTTTATGAGTAGGAAATGCAGCATTAACTTTTTGTCACATAAGATATGTTTAAAATTGAGATAAAATCTTCAGAGACATAAAAAATTGCTGTAGCCAGCTTCTGCCACAACATATTGTTTTACCCATGTGGATAAATCAGCAATAGAGAACACAGATGGCTCTTACTTGAATAATTTACTTTTAACAATTTAAGTAGGGAATGAAGTCCTCTTAACTTATACATCAAAATGAAAAACAAGGACATGGCCTACTTCCTTCCCCAGTTAAGTCTATGGTTTTTCCTCTCTTCTACCTTATCTATTTCCCTTTTCAGATGATCTTTTTGTTGCCTTGATAAATTTTAAAGTTGACTTAACCCAAGGCCACTCTTGGCAATTACTCAGTTCAGTTCAGTTGCTCAGTTGTGTCTGACTCTTTGCGACCCCAAGGATTGCAGCACACCAGGCCTCCCTGTCCATCACCAACTCCCGGAGTTTACTCAAACTCATGTCCATTGAGTCAGTGATGCCATCCAACCAGCTCATCCTCTGTCGTTCCCTTCACCTCCTGCCTTCGATCTTTCCCAGCATCAGGGTCTTTTCAAATGAGTCAGTACTTTGCATCAGGTGGCCAAAGTATTGGAGTTTCAGCTTCAACATCAGTCCTTCCAATGAATATTCAGGACTGATTTCCTCTAAGATGGACTGGTTGGATCTCCTTGCAGTCCAAGGGACTCTCAAGAGTCTTCTCCAACACCACACTTCAAAAGCATCAACTCTGTGACACAGCTTTCTTTATAGTCCAACTTTCATGTCCATCCTTACATGACTACTGGAAAAACCATAGCTTTGACTAGACAGACTTTTGTTGGCAAAGTAACGTGTCTGCTTTTTAATATGCTGTCTAGGTTGGTCATAACATTTCTTCCAAGCAGCTAGTGTCTTTTAATTTCATGGATACAGTCACCATCTGCAGTGATTTTGGAGCCCAAAAAAATAAAGTCAGTCACTGTTTCCCCATCTATTTGCCATAAAGTGATGGGATCAGATACCATGATCTTAATTTTCTGAATGTTCAGCTTTAAGCCAACTTTTTCACTCTCCTCTTTCACTTTCATCAAGAAGCTCTTTAGTTCTTCTTCACTTTCTGCCATAAGACTGGTGTCATCTGCATATCTAAGGTTATTGATGTTTCTCCCAGAAATCTTGACTCCAGCTTGTGTTTCATCCAGTCCAGCATTTTTCATGATGTACTCTGCGGATAAGTTAAATAAGCAGGGTGACAATATACAGCCTTGATGTACTCCTTTCCCGATTTGGAACCAGTCTGTTGTTCCATGTCCAGTTCTAACTGTTGCTTCCTGACTTGCATACAGAGTTCTCAAGAGGTAGGTCAGGTGGTCTGATATTGCCATCTCTTTCAGAATTTTCCACAGTTTGTTGTGATCCACACAGTCAAAGTCTTTGGCATAGTCAATAAACAGAAGTAGATGTTTTTTCTGGAAATCTCTTGCTTTTTTGATGATCCAGTGGCAATTACCAGACAGCCAGTTTTTACGTTTTGTTATTTGGAGGTGGGGGTTTTTTGGTAGTGGTTATTAATTGGGTTGGTTTCTTCGTTGTTTTTTTAGAAAGGTGAAACTAGACTATTTACCCAAAAATATCTTTTGTGAAACAGGCAAATGAAATGCTTTCTCAATATTCTTTTTTTCTATGTCAGAATTAAAGAGCCAGATTCTCTGAAGGTTTAAGTCTCTTCCCGGCTGCAAATCAGACACCTTTGAAAAATACACTTACTCTTTTAGAACACCAGGACACATTAGCCAGAACTGCCTTGTGCCAAATCACCCATTGTGAAAGGGACAAGTCTTCACACTGGAAGTGTGTCCAAGCACCTCTGCCTCTGCCCAGTCTTTGCACTAAAATAATAGTGAGCTTACTATTTTTTCATTTCCTTATATATTTCAGGAGTAAGAGTTTTTAATGTTTTAACAAAAAGTTTTAAAGATTGTAACTTTTCCCATTATTCATTAAGACTGCTCTGTATGGTCAGTCATTTTTATGATCCTACATTGCTATGTGAAGAGGAAACTGCCTATGTATTTAGGTATCATCACCACAAAAGTGGCATCTAAAGCTGTGACACTGTGTGAGACCTACTTAGGAAAATGTTTTATCAACTGCTGGTGGTGACTCATAAGTGTGTACTACAATGAATTTAGTGGATGTAAAGAGAATGTTTAATGAATTAGAAAAGAGAAAAGAATACATCAAAGTGCATTGTGTTGGGAGGACTTTGACGCGGTGTGTGTGTGTGTGCACGCACACGCGTGCGCTCAGGAATCTCATCAAATGTAATTTTTTTTTTTACTACACATGAATCAAAATGTGTTTCAAAGTCATTGAGCAAAGAAATGTATACAGACAGAGAAAAAGGATCAAGGACAAAGTCCCAGATACTCTAAATATTTGAGTTTGGGTAGTAGAAGGAACTATAAAGCAAATAGGGAAGAGTCAGCCAGTGAGAAAAGAGAACTAAGAAACCAAGTCAAAAAGTGTTTTAAGAAGGAAGAAATGACCAGCAAGAGCGACTACTGATCCAATTACTACTGTATCAGCAACGTGGGTCCTTACAGTCTCAGTCACGGAGACAGTAACCTTCAGTGGAATTGAAGGAAAAAAAGCTTAACTGGAATTTATTCAACAGGAAGGAAAGTGAAGACTCCAACACAAAGGTCTTCCAGTAAAATGGCACAGATTGATACACCAAATGTGTGAGGGGCATGGCACCAATGAAGTGAAAAATGTCAGTACACATGTTATCAATTATGGCACATAAACTGTGCTCAAAGGTACTATTATACATATTGTTTTTCTCCCCTTCTATACCTTTTATGAATCATAGAGCTAAGAGGGCACACAAGAGGTAATAGTACTCATATTTCCAAAACTTTAGGTAATTTTTAATATTTTGCATCATAGTTATAATCATTTTCTATGACTAAACAACCTATGACCTGTTCCACTAAATTAACTATACATCTCTTTGTAACAACCCAAGCTCAAGCTTTCATCCTTTCTTCCTTTGTTTCTCTGAATTATTTTCCAAGTTGTATTCTCTTCTACAGTCCAAAAAGCATTAGCATTTCAATTCCCCCAGAGGTTGGGAAATTAAAATAGGGGAAGCCTGTGGGGGAAGCCTTTTTCAGGCTTCAGAAGCAGGAGAGCAGGCCTCTGACCTGCCTGGACACTGCCCGGATTCTGTGTCTGATGGATATGGAGCCCACTCAACACCAACGCTCCTGAGCTCACAGGAAATATGGCTCATAGATCAATACAAGAAGATCTAAGGCAAAAAAAAACAAAAAACTAGGAGGCTGGGGAAAGGCAGGGACATGTTGAAAACTCACTAGGAAATGGGGCTGGAGCTCCATCTTTCCAGAGTGAGCAGCTGCAGCAGGGGGCTGAGGCCAAGGGCTGAAGGGCTGGCTATCTTTGGAGGTAAGTTTACTGGAAAAGGCCAGAGCACAGGGCTGCTCATGAGCAACCAGCAAAGCCAGAGTTTCCTCTGATAGGGCAGGCGCTGCATCAGTAACAGGAGACGATGGCTCGGACATGCCCAGTGTCCCTTTCAATCCTTAGTCTCCTCCAGACTGTGCCAGCATCCTTCAACATAAATCCAAATATTCAACTTAAATCATTTTCTGATCGCTCTTTTCACTTCTGAAGAACAACTTGCTCACCCTAAATTTCGCTCTCCATTAATAAGCCTGAAAAGTGTATATCCTTAAATTTCTTTTTACATTTCTTTTATAAAGCATATAGATATATCATTTTCATATAGATCTATATTTTTTTCCAAACTTCAACATGAAATGAAAACTATATATTTTACTAGCACGCAGTTTCAATTATCAATCATAATTTGAATTTCAGAGAGCCCTTATTACCGTCCTTTTGGGACTTGTGCTAAAAATGATAATACTTAATATTAATTGACAACAATTTTAGTCTGTTACCTTCAAAATGTCATTGAAATGGGATCCTGTGGAATATATCTATAAACATCATTCTGAAATCCCACACAAGCACTTAGGTTTAAAATCAGGCCCCCATAATAGTTTTCATGTTATTTTGTCACACATTGTTTTGCACTGCTTTAAAAAATTTTGTGCAAACATACCAGTGCGACATTTTCTCCAGAGAAGTCTTGTAGCAAATATAACTAAGGTTATTTCTTCCCAAAATTGAAGTTAAATTTTCCAAAATAAGTTAAAAAATTCCCAAAAACTAGTTAAAAATTAACTTATTAAGCAGATAATTTTTTTAATCAAAACTATCCCTTATATATATTTACATACACATATACATGGAAAGAGGGCAAAAAAAGACTAATGCCAAAAGCACTACTGTGATTATTTATATTTTAATTTTCCCAGCTATTGTGCATGTCTTTCTTTTATAAACCAGAAATGGTCCATTTCAGATAGACACAAGAGATTTTTACTTCCTCTTACTTCTAAAAGAATTTGAGGCAGCTTACACAATTTAACATTACATAAATTGTTGTTGTCCCTGTTTAGTTGCTAAGTCGTATCCAACTCTTTTGTGACCTGATATGAAAATAAATAAAAAGACTAAAATCAATCCTTTTAAAAAGCATGGTATCAATAAATGACATTATTTCTATTTTTCTTTGATATTTGCACTCAGCTTGCAAATAGAAGAATGACTCCCGAGAGAATCCTGGCTGAACTCATGCTAGCTGAGGTTATGACTTCCCCAGGGATTAAAAGTTAAGCATTATCCTTCTTATCAGTCATTAGTCATATATACAGCATGAAAAATAATCTAAAACCACAAGTCCAGCATAAACAAGAATTTATAATCCCTTACAGTTTGTCTTGGTGGTTTATTTTTCTAATATTATATGTATGTATATTTAGCCATTCTCATAAATTTTAAGTGTTGGTAATGTGACAGTGTGTGTAAAAGAACTAAGAATCTTCTCAGTATGCTTACTTTGGGAATGCTTTCGTACAGGTTTGGATTTCTAAACATTTCAAATAGGGGAGGTACAGGGTATTACTAGAAACTCTTAAACAGGTGACCTTAAAGAATCACAACTCTGAGTCCACATCCTCTGTCATCCCCTCTGGCCTGCTGTTAACCCACAGTCTGCACAGGCAGAAGTAAGTGCAGTTATGAATCCACCAGCTTCTATGCGAACTCAGGCAAACTGAGAACTGTCCCGCTGAACCTAGACGAAACTGCTGACTCACAGATTTATGAAAAAAATCAGATGACTGTTTTAAAGCCACTAAGTTTGAGGGTGGTTTATTATGTAGCAATAGATAACAAACTAATACAGGAGAGAAGAGTGACAGGACTGGTTAAGAGAAACAGTAAAGACTGATGTTGTTAAACAATAAACTGAAGTATACTAAAATTTTTTAGAATTTATTTCAGCAAAATGTGATTCAAATCAGGCAGTATCCAATCTAGCAAATAGAAAGGAACTCCATGAAGCTGTGCAAAATGGAGAACTTCTACAGGCAGAAGGGAGCACCAAAGGAAGCTATACAAGGCCGAAACACAAGCAGGTCGCTTACTGCAAAATGACTTTCCTTCAGTGAAGGGCAGACATCTATCGGGCAGATTACCTACTAGTGCTGACAAGTGCTTCCTAACTGACTGGTTAAGATTTCATTTCCAAATTTGCTGTATCACTCAAGGTACTCAAACTAGGGCTCTGAAACAACCTAGAGGGGTGAGGAGGTTCAAGAGGGTGGGCACGTATGTATACCTATGGTTGATTCATGTTGATGTTTGGCAGAAACCAACACAATACTGTAGAGCAATTATCCTTCAATTAAAAATTATTTTTAAAAAAGAGAATAGAAAAGAGATTCCATTTCCAAGGGACCAGAAACTATAATTAAGTCTGGTTTGGTGATGTGGGGGTCAGCATGAATGATTCCATATGCTATAAGAGGAGATGCCACATACAAAAGAGAAGAAAGCATTGTGACTACAAAGGCAGACACTACAGTGAGGTGGCCACAAGCCAAGGAATGCTGGCAGCAACCACATGCTGGAAGAGGAAAGGAAGGGGCTCACCCCTAGGGCTTCTGGAGGGAGCACTGGCCCTGCCAACACCTTTATTACAGCTCAGTAATGCTAATCTCAAAATTCTGGCCTCCGTATAAATAAATGAAAAAAAATTTTTTAATTTAAAAAAAAGGGGAGGGAGGTGGGAGCGGGGTTCAGGATAGGGAACACATGTAAATCCATGGCTGATTCATATCAATGTATGGCAAAAACCACTACACTATTGTAAAGTAATTAGCCTCCAACTAATATAAATAAATGAAAAAAAAAATTCTGGCCTCCAAAACTGTAGAGAATAAATTTCTGTTGTTTCAAACCACCAAATTTGTTGCATAACCCACAGGAAACTAATACAATTGGTAACGCATGTATATGGGAAACAAGCTGTCTTTATGTGTGATGTCAAAGAAAATATTATCTCCCATTACAGATAGATCTTTTTTCTTTGAGCAGCAGGTCATTCTTTGAGTGTTTTCACACTGGAATACTTCACACTTGCCAAGGAGTAAGAAAATACAGCATAAAGCATTAAATCTTAAGGAAAGAGTTCATTTCACTAATAAGTAATAAAAACATTATTTTTATTTATAGAATGCAATATAAATTCATATGATTTTCTTGAAGAAGAAAATTACACCTAAAATAAATATCAATTGTACAAGGTAGGGGTGCTTAAGAGTGCACCCTGAGATTGTTGGAGATTCTAAATCACTATCCCCTACTGCTAGGGGAAATTTCATGAAAAATACAGAGATGAGTTATATTCACATGTATTCACACAACAGGGACAGTGGATACTTCTGACAGAGGCTTAGAGAAATGAAGCGTCATCAGTAGGGAGTTCTGTCCACATTGTAGAAGACAGGGTCTACTTCAGAGGTCTAATATTCAGAAACAAAGAATCAAAAAATTTTGTAAGTTCTTACCCAATGTTCATGTAATTTTTTTTTAATTCAGAAAGCATTCTCCACAAAACAAATAAATTATTCTACATCCACAAAATGGAATATTATTCAACCATTAATATGTCCTCCAAATCCCTGTGGTTTGGAGTGGTTGAGGAGATGTTTCTGATAAAATGCTTTAAAAAAGCAAGACAAAACTATAATATCTACATACACATATGCATGGAAAGAGGGCAAAAAAGTAATGCTGAAGCACTGCTGTGGTTATTTATGTTTTTCATTTTCCCAACTGTGTGCATGCCTTTCTTTTATAAACCAGAAATGGTCCACCTCAGATGGACACAGATTTTTACTTCTTCCTATATCTGAAAGAATTTGAGGCAGCATACAGAAATTATGAGGCTTCCTTGGTGGCTCAGACAGTAAAGGATCTGCCTGCAATGCAGGAGACCGGATTCAATCCCTGGGTTGGGAAGATCCCCTGGAGAAGGGAATCTTCTCCACTCCAGTATTCTTGTCTGAAGAATTCCATGGACAGAGGAGCCTGGTGGGCTACAGTCCATGGGGTCACAGAGTCAGACATGACTAAGTGACTAACATTTTCACTTCACACAATTTAACATTACATAAACTGCTGTTGTTTTTGTTTAGTTACTAGGTCATGCCTGACTCTTCTGCTACCCCATGGACTTCAGGCCACCTGGCTACTGTGTCTATGGGATTTCCCAGGTAGAGTGGTTGCCATTTCCTTCTCCAGGGGATCATCCTGACCCAGGGATTGAACCCTCATCCTCTGCATTTGCAGGAAGATTCTTTACCACCGAGCCACCAGGAAAGCCTCTTACATAAACTAGACAACTGAAAGTGAAAACAGAATCAAGACCAACAAAAGAGGTGTCTCAAACTTTACTGTGCACAGAAATCACCTGGGACTGTGTTAACTCAGAGACTTTGCTCCAGTGAGTCTGTCTGGAACCTGAGAGACTGCACTTCTAAAGCAGGTGTCGCCAATGCTACTGGCAGAAGGGCGGGATGGGTGCCACACTTCAGAGAGCAAGGAGAGAAACAGGGAGCAGGTGGCATAGAGTGCCTGAGATGACATACTCAATATAGCTGGACACTGGATTTAGCATTTTTCCTACTTGTTTAAACAGAATGAATCACCATACATACCAAAGGCTAACTTTGGAAACTGTAGTTTAGTAAAAAGAATTTCTCCAAAACCCGGACTTAAATTTTATTTTTAAAAAGTACAGAAGTTTGCGGCACACGCTTCTTGAAAAAACAGTATTTATAGATTTACAAAGACTTTGGTTGAGCCACTAAAATAGAGCCTTAAATTTCTAGTGTTGAAAGGCATTCCCCAGGAGAAGTTTTTTCAGTATGGGAAAATTACCAGTTATTTTGACTTGGCTGAAGACTCTAGATCATAGCTAGTAAGAGCCCTGAAATCCAAAAAAAAGAGAGCAATATAGAAAGTTTATTGCTGAAGTCTTCAAGCAATTCATTCAGGCACTTATCAGTATTTAGATTTCTCCTTCTGTCTTACAAAAATTATATAATGTACATCAACATTATAAAAAACATTTACTACTGTACATAAACACTTAAGATACCTCTAAACTAAAGAAGGTATAACTATGGCACTATTGCCCTTTGGGATCAGATTATTTATCGTCGCAGGGCTGTCCTGTGCCCCACAGGATGTTTAGCATCATCTATGGCCTCTACACAACAGATGCTAGTAAAACTTCCCCATGAATTGTGACAACCAAAAATGTCTCCCGACATTGATAAACACTCCCTGGGAAGCAATCTCCCCTTGAAAACCACTAATTTAAAACATCTGCTTGGACTTCTTGGTATTAAGGAACTTTTTAGAGAAATATCTTACTTTTAAATGTATCTGACCTTGAGAAATCTTTGCACAATTTTAAGTACATTGTCAATATCTTAACAACTCTGACAGATTATCTTTCATTTGCAGCTCATCTTTATTCAAGAAACAGGCAGGTTGAATTTTCTATTAAATATTTTCCTAAACAAGAATCAGGCAAAGTTTTCACCCTGTCTCTGTTTGTAGGCACATAAAGGGAATATTAATCTGAAATATTGCTTGAACAGAGTTTTATAAATACCTTAGACTTGAAATTAATTCAAGAACCAGAAAATACAGTAAGAAAAAAGGAACTGTAGCAGTTTCTTAATAAGATAAAACTATAGAAGCTGAAAAATCAAAGTAAAAACTCATAAGTTAAATACAAAGAACCAATAAATATTAAAAGAGAATTTATATTTTTACATTAATAAAAAGATTATAAATCTATATTATCTTTATGATCAGCAACAATGGAGTTAAAAATAGATTTCTGCTTTTTAAATCATTATAGAAACTAAAAGATGATGACCCTTGGTGCAAAATGCAGAATAGAAGCAAATAGTAATAGAAAATAAAAGAATGACAAGATTAAACATCATAATTATGGAAATCAATGTCAGTCTTTTATATTTTAATATCAAAATGATAAAAAGCCTAAGATATGATGAGAAATAACTAACTCTACAACTTCTGATAAATATACCTAAAATAAAATGACATGGAAATAGTTTTTAAAAGAATATGTATAATGCATATAAAGCAAATCAAAAAATAAAAAGGTAAGCTAATTTGCAGAGTTGACTTTAACTTTTTCTAAAAGGAAGTCATATTTTGAAGTTACAATATTACTGAGTACATATAAGTCTGAATAATGCATCAAGAAAAGTACATACAAAAACACCTTTGGAGATATAATTAGAAAACTGTCAAAGTACAATTATATAAGAGATCAACCAACTTTAATAAGTTTTCAGTAGGTCAAGCAGACAAAAAGAAGAATAGCAGAGGTTTTTAAAAAGAAAGATAAATATTAATCAAAACATATTTAACTTGATAATCTAGAAATGAGGACTTTACCTTCTAAGCATACAAATGAAACATAATGACTAGTTACATAACTGGTCATAGAGAAATTTCTGAGTAATTTTAAAAGGCAAAGTTGTATAAATAAAACTATAGATCACATTCTCTAATAACCGTACAACAAAACTGGTAATTAATAAAAAGTTTGAAAAGAAGCTTGTCACTCTGCTTATCTTTAACTTATATATAGAGTACATCACATGAAATGACAGGCTGGATGAAGCTCAAGCTGGAATCAAGATTGCGGGGAGAAATATCAATAACCTCAGATATGCAGATGATATCATCCTTATGGCAGAGAGTGAAGATGAACTAAAGAGCCTCTTGATGAAAGTGAAGGAGGAGAGTGAAAAAGCTGGTTTAAACTTCAACATTCAAAAATCCAAGATCATGGCATCCAGTCCCCTTGCCACTTCATGGCAAATAGGAAAAAAATGGAAACAGTGACAGACTTTATTTTCTTGAGCTCCAAAATCACTGCAGATGGTGACTGCAGCCACGAAATTAAGACACTGCTCCTTGGAAGTAAAGCTATGACAAACCTAGACAGCGTATTGAGAAGTAGAGACATCACCTGTGGCTGATTCATGTCGATGTATGGCAAAAACCACCACAATATTGTAAAGTCATTAGCCTTGAATTAAAATAAATAACAATTTTTTAAAAAAAGAAAAGCAGAGACATCACTTTGCTGACAAAGGTCTGTATAGTCAAAGCTATGGTTTTTTTCAGTAGTCACTCACGGATGTGAGAGTTGGACCATAAAGAAGGTTGAGTGCTAAAGAACTGATGCTTTCAAATTACGGTGCTGGAGAAGACTCTTGAGAGTCCTTTGGACAGCAAGGATATCAAACCAGTAAATCCTAAAGGAAATCAACTCTGAATATTCATTGAAAGGACCGAGGCTGAAGCTGAAACTCCAATACTTTGGCCACCTGATGCAAAGAGCGGATTCACTGGAAAAGACCCTGCTGGGAAAGACTGAGGGCAGGAAGAGAAGAGGACGCAGAGGATGAAATGGTTGGATGGCATCACAAACTCAATGGAGATAAGTTTGTGTAAATTCCAGGAGATAGTGAAGGACAGGGAAGCCTGGCATGATGCAGTCCACAAAGTCAGACAAGACTGAACAACTGAACAACAACAAATAAAATTAGAAAGTTTAAAACTTTTTTCCTACAAAATTGCACAATTTTTTTAGAGAAAAAATTAAAAACAAAATAGCAATAATGAGTTTGCTTTACCAAAACCTTTAGGATTGGTCCCTTTAGGGTTTCCCTGGTAGCTCAGCTGGTAAAGAGTCCACCCACAATCCAAGAGACCCCAGTTTGATTCCTAGGCCAAGAAGTTCCCTGGAGAAGAGATAGGCTACCCACTCCAGTATTCTTGGGCTTCTCCGGTGGCTCAGGTGGTAAAGAATCCTCCTGCAATGTGGGAGATCTGGGTTCAATTCCATGGTTGCAAAGATTCCCTGGAGAAGGGAACAGCTACCCAACTCCAGTATACTGGCCTGGAGAATTCAATGGACAGAGAAGCCTGACAGGCTAAAATCTATGAGGTTGCAAAGAGTCCAACAGGACAGAATGACTTTCACTCAGGATTTAGTGAGTTGGGATTGGTCAAAGGTATATGTATTCAGAGATATTATCATGATTTTTTCATATTTGCATATTAAAATAAATGGAAAAAACTATTTAAAAATTTAAAAAGATGGAAAATTCCTCTAAAAATAAGTAAAAGTAAACAAATAAGATGGAAAAACTGTGAATTGAATAAACAAATTCCAAAGCTCCTGTTTTGAAGCAATGATAATGTTGATGAAATAGACTGTGTGTGTTAGTCACTCAGTCATGTCTGACTCTTTGCGACCCCATGGATTGGGGCCCACCAGGCTCCTCCATCCATGGGATTTTCCAGGCAAGAATACTGGAGTAGGTTGCCATTCCCTTCTCAAGGGATGAAATAGACTAACAGTTTCCAAACTGGTGTTAAGAAAAAGCCAGTAACTGTGCCAAGAAACTCTTCCTCTACACAAATAAGTTCTTTATTTTTAAGTTCTTTAAAACATTAAATAGGCCAGGAGTTTTCTCTTTTAAGTTAAAACTTCTCAGATCTTTTCTTATGTTAATATGTACTTTGAATCCTCAAGGAGGGTATTTACTATAATTTACCAAGCTTATTTGCTCTCTTTTTTAGTATTCTAAGGAGAACAGTTTGCAAAATCCTGTACTAGACAAACTCCTAGCAAAACTACTCATGAAAAAAGCAGAAATAATAAATTAGAAAAATAGAAATAATATATAGAGAAAAATGTGCTAAAATGGAATGCTATGCACAGTCACACATTAATTAAAATGGGAGAACACAATAAGAAAACACTACCTTCTCATTTTAACTTTTGTTTTAAATCAGGATGTGATATTAATTAGGAATATAAGATGGATGAAAATGTAAGCACAAAATATTTAGCCTAAATCAAATTTTAAGTGAGGATCTGTAACTATAATTCAAATTGTCCTTTCTCCTGCTGAAAAGATAGGCTGATTGAAGGGAGACAAAGAAATTTCAAGTGTTTCTCTTTTAAAAGTGAGAAGGATAGGGGATTTGTTAGGCAAATGTTAGGGGTTCTTTGGGCAAACTTGGAGAAGGAAAGGGAATGCACCCATTGGGAATGATCCCTACTTCAGTGAGACACAGGGACAGGAACTTTAAATTGCCAAGTCCAGGAAATGGAATGGGGCAGAGGTTATTTGCTGATCAGTCACACAAGGGACATAAACATTAAGATTCAGTCCCTTCTCTGCACACTGGAGGACAAGGAGTCAGGCATGCACATCCTGAAAGTAAACCCTTCAATATCTATTATTTTCTTCCCCAAAGAAACCATCAGCCTATAGAGCACAGCAATGAAAAGTCTCCAGATCCAATTATGAGGGGAGCAGGAAAAAACAGAGTTAGATGGTAAAATACTTTTTACTTTACTATCACACTTAAGTGTTTGCCTTAAGATTATGCTTAATTTGGCCCAGTCTTAGGCAATTAAAGGAAAAGAGCAGATGATCACACAGTGTTAAGAAATGTAATTTTCTTATATGATACAGACCTAAATATATTTACTATTACATTAATAAATATGTTGATTTCTTTAAATGATTTTATGAAAATAAAGTACAACTCTAATTCCAAATCTGACAAAAATTATATAAAATAGAGTAGTCAACTGAAAAAAATGCACAACCTAAAAGCTGGGAATTATTGGGGGCAATATGAGGACTTAAGCCAGGGATACAGGCTCTCAGTAGCTCTGAGAGACAACTCTGAAGAGGGAAGGGAGGAGCCAGGATATATAGGAGTTTTTGCAACCAGGTAATCAGAACATCAAAAGATTACTGTTAATTAAAGACAACCAGACATCTAAAGTTAATGAATTTAACACTTTTCTATGTTATCATGCTTATGCTCAGTCACTTAAGTCGTGTCCTTCTCTTTGCAACCCCATGGACTGTGGGCCGCCTGGCTCCTCTGTCCGTGGGGTTTTCCAGATAAAAATACTGGAGTAGTTTGCCATTTCCTTGTCCAGGTTATCTTCCCTACACGAGGACTGAACTCATGTCTCCTGTGTCTCCTGCCTTGGCAGGTGGATTCTTTACCACTGAACCACCAGGGAAGACCTTCTTCTATGTATAGGCGGATGCAAGAGTCAGGGTTTATTAAATTATTCCTTTGATATGCATCTTAGCTCTCTAGGGTCAGTATCCTGCTTTTTTCCATCCTGAATCCCCACAGGTGCACAGCGAGAAGGAAGGTGACTGCAGTGTCTGACTGCTAGATGGTGGGCATCCTCTTTCTATCCTGAGTTCTCTTGGCTCGCTGTTGGGGCAGCTGAAATGTGATGGCTTGAAGGCTGCAACACTGTTTGTGACTGATATGTCAGGGAACATTTTTCATTGACAAAGCCAATCTCCTTTATGAAAATAGACATAAAAATGTAAGTGAAACATCAGAAAACAGAATATATTAGAACAATTCGCCCCAGTCAGAGTTTTTTGCAATATCTTTTAAATAAAAAATTATTTCAAGTCAAAACAACATTTGATAAAACTAATTAAAGGCTAATTAAGGCTTAACATATTGAATTGGCGAGTGTAGAAGTACAGTCATTTACATGCTCAGGTAGGCACACAGACCATCATGCAGTGATACAGAGTCATTCCCTTAAAGGTCAGAGGAAAGAGACATCTAATGGTATTGTTATGCAACAATGTACTAGAAATTCTTAACTTTTACTATACACATGTAAATAAATTAAGATATGTAAACTCTGAAAAAGAAAATGCAAACATCATATACAAATTATATCATATATTCAGAAAAACTGAAAGGATCAACTGAACTATCATTTGAGAGGTAAGCAAAATGGCCAAAAATAAGATACATATACAAAAAATGAATAGTTCTTATGCTCCAGCAATAACAACTTTAAAATACTATTAAAAAAATAAATAAATAAATAAATAAATAAAATAAAATACTATTGAAAGACAATTCATCCACAGTAGCAATAAAAGCATTGTTTATACAGGAATGACTATAATGAGAAGTATATTACCAATATTAATAAACTGTTAGAATTTTCTGAGAAACAAAAGATATAGAATATTTTCATTTTTCCCAGATTCATTCTTTGATGCATTTTCAGTCAGTATAAAAGAGGATATTTTTGTTACATGATAAAATGATTCTACAGCCAACATCACAGTCAATGGCAAAAAGCTGAAAGCACTTCTTTTCAAAGATAAGGAGCAAGATACGGATGCCCACTCTTGCCATTTCTATTTAGTATAGTATTAGAAGTCATAGAGCAATCAGAGAAGAAAGAGAATTAAAAGCAATACAAATTGGAAAGAAATAAAACCATCACTGTTTGCACATGACTGATACTATATATAGAAAATCCTAAAGACATTGCCAAAAAACTTAGAACTCATCAATGAATTCAATAAAGTTGCAGGATACACAATTAGAAGTATATATACTTCTAATACTAATACTAATAGTAATATATATATACACTATAAATATAATATATATAATAATAATACATATAATATAATAATATATATACTATATAGTATATAGGTACTGTATATATATATATTACAGTATATTTATACATAATATTAAGTGTTATATATAATAATATTGTATTATTATTATAAATAATATAACAGCATTGTATTATATATAAGATAAAAATATATATACTGTATATAGAAGTCTATTGCATTTTTATACATTAAGAATGAGCTATCAGAAAGAGAAATTAAGAAAACATTGTCGTTTACAATTACATCAAAAATAATAAAATACCTAGGAATAAATCTAGCTAATGAGGTAAACGACTCATACTCAGAAAACTAAAAGACTAATGACAGAAACTTAAGACATCACAAACAAATTGAAAGATATACTGTGTTCATGGATTGGGAGAATTAAAACTATTAAAATGGTCATACTAACACAGTCTACAGATTCAATGCAAGCCCTATCTAAATACCTAAGTCAGTTTTCACATCACTAGAACAAATAATTCTAAAATTTGTATGGAAATACAAAAGATCCCAAATAGCCAAGTAACCTTATGAAATGCAAACAGGCTGAAAGTATTAAACTTCTGATTTCAAACTATACTACAGCAGTATTGTAATCAAGCCATTATGGTACTGGCACAAAAACAGACACATAGATCAATGGAATAGAATAGCCCAGAAACAAATCCACATGTATATGGTCAATTAATCTGTAAAAAAGCAAGCAAGAATGTACAAAGGGGAAAAGACAGCTTCTTCAATAAACAGTACTGGGAAAACTGGACAGCTAAGTGTAAAAGAATCAAACTGGATTACTTCCTCACACCAAGTACAAAAATAAATTCAAATATGGATTAAAGATTTAAATGTAAGACCTAAAACCATAAAAATCCTAGAAGAAAACATAGGTAGTACACTCTTTGACACTGGTCTTACCAATATTTTTTTGGATTTTTCTACTGAAGCAAGGGAAACAAAAGCAAAAATAAACAAATGGAAACACAACAAACTAAAAAACATCTACACAGTGAAGGAAACTATCAACAAAATGAAAACTCAGCCTAGTGTATGGGAGGGGATATTTGCCAATTATATGCCTGATAAAGGACTAATATCCAAAATATATAAAGAACTTACAACTCAATGTCAAAAAACAACCAATTTGATTTTAAAATGGGCAGAGGATCTGAACAGACACTTTTCAAAGAAGACATTCAGATCATCAACAGGCACATTAAAAAAAAAAAATCTCAACATCATTAACCAACAAGGAAATACAAATCAAAACCACAAAATACCAGCTCACACTTGTCAGAATGTCACCTGATATCTGTCTTCAAGGAAAACAAATAACAAGTGCTGGTGAGAATGAAAAAAAAAGGGGGGGAACCCTAATAACTCTTGGTGGGAATGTAAACTGGTGCAGCAGTTTACTATGGAAAATAGCATGGAGTTTCCTCAAAAAATTAAAAACTATTTTAATTAAAATTTAATTAAAATTCAAATTAAAAATTAAAATTAAGAACTATGACATGATTTAGTAATTGCATTTTTTCTGAAGAAAGCAAAAACATTAATTAATTCAAAGAGATATATGTGCCCCTATGTAGAATGCAGCATTATTTATAATAGCCAAGATACAGAAGCAACCTAAGTGTCCATCAATAGATGTGGCATATACATACAATTAAATATTAATCAGTCATAAAAAATGAAATTTGCCATTTGTGACAACATGGATGAATTTAGAGAGTATTATGTTGAGTGAAATAAGTCAGAGAAAGATATAGATACTGTATGATCTCACTTATACGTGAAATCTAGGAAACAAAACAACATGAAAACAGACTCATAGATCCAGAGAACAAATGTGGTTGCCAAATGGGAAGGCAAATTGGTAAAGGGGATTGGTAAAGGGGAAATTGGTAAAGGGGATTAAGAGTATCAACCTCCAGTTACATAATAAATAAATCCTAAAATGGAATATAGAGTATAAGTAATATAGTCAATAACATTTTAATAAATTTGTATGAGGACAGATGGTTAATGAACTTATCATAGTGATCATTTCACAATATACTTAGATGTCAAACCATTATGTAGTATACCTGAAATAATATTGTACATCAACTACATTTCAATTTTAAAAATTTAAGCATAGACAATTAAGTCCTTTATTCCCTATTCCCAATTCTAAGTGTTTGACTGTGTCTACCGTAAAACATTGACAATGAAGTTTTTTCAAATTCTCCCAATCCCATGCCAAATGATCCATTCTCCCTGCTATATTTTCCCCTCAACTTTCTAATTAAAATTCTGTACCTTAAGCCTGAACATTTTTATTTCTCCTTTTCTACATCCCATACCAAAGGCCTTTCTAATGAAAAAAAAAAAAAAATCCAAAAATGTTTTGTATTTTCTTTCGGTTAAAAAATTAAAATTGCCATCCTATTGCCATTCTTAGGGGAATTGCTTATTACATCAAAAATGTGAAAAACAAAACTTTTAAAATAATTTTGGTCACAGTCTCTAAATAAACAAAACCTCTAATGGAATAACCCATATCACATTTCTGTTATCCTGACACAAATACACACTGTTTTGGTACTATTACTGTTTCTTTTAATAAACACTAGCCAAAGTTTTAATTTTTTCACCAAACCTTAAAATATAGATGAATAATTTTACAGTCTGTGATTTTTAGCACAATTACCCCTCACTGAATACTTCCTGTCACCATATGCCTCTGTTAAGGCCAAATAGAACATTTCTTGGCTTGCTTCCTTTTCTGCAATCTGTTGTCTGGAATTTTTCTCACCACCTCCTGGCCTTCTGTATTTTTGGAGAGCAGCTCCAATCTGATCGAGTCTCAGCTCTTCCCACTCATGTGTTCCTGGTTTTTCCAATGGATCTTGAATGTCAATCAATGGGCTAAGTTCTCATTCACATAAAATGTGTTTGCCTTGCTGTCAGCTAAAGATACTTGCGTTTTAAGCCAACACATTTATTACTTCCTGTATCTATTATTCCAAACAACTGTTGCATCTGTATCTTCTGTCTTAAAGGTGTAGAGGACAAGAAACTTAGTTCCCCTCAGAATTTTACTCCAACAGTGAGTGCAACAGTGCATGTGTATGCTAAGTCACTTCAGTTGTGTCCGACTCATTGCAAACCTATGGACTGTAGCCTGTCAGTCTCCTTTGTCCATGGGATTCTCCCAGCAAGAATAATGGAGTGGTTTTGCCATGCCCTCCTCTACGGGATCATCCCAACCCAGGGATCAAACCCAAGTCTATGTCTCCTGTATAAGAATAGGTGGGTTCTTTACCACTAGCACCACCTGGGAAGCCCAAGTGTAACAATATCATATGAATTTGATCCTTAAAGTCCTTCATAACTTACATTCAGTGAAATACCTTACACAGAACCATGGGGGAAAACATCAGACTTTGTTAATACTGAGTAGAAAATGATTTATGGGCCTGACTTGACTTTTCTCATCCACCATAAATTACTTTGTAAGGGTCCACCACGTTCCAGGCATTATTCCAGTAGCTGAAGAGTCAACATATTAAAGTTATTATTAAAGAGATAACATATTAATGTTATAACAGAAGTTATAGAAGTTACAGAACTTATAGCCCTAGACACTTTTGGAGAGTTAAATGGTGAGGTTTCTCCCTTATCCTGACATCATCTACTTATTTTAGTGCTCTTTTCTACATAGCTTTTTCTGGAATAAAATCTAGGAGGTTCTAAGTTTAATGTACTTATTGCCATTGAAAAAGACAAAGCCAGTGATGAAAAACTCTAATTGCCAACAAATATTTATGACTGAATAAGTGAATAGCTCCTAGCTCTACTGTTCATTAGTTTTGCAATTCTAAAGCTAATTAGTCCCTCTGAGCTTGTTTTCTTATCTCTAAAGTAAAATTCCCACCTCAATAGATTATTGTATTAAAGAAGGAAATAATCCATATCAAGTCCCAGACCATAAATGTTGCTCAATAATGTAGTTCTATATATACCTACCCCTGGTAGCTCAGATCGTAAAGCATCTACCTACAACGTGAGAGACGCTGGTTCAGTCCCTGGGTCAGGAAGTTCTCCTGGAGAAGGAAATGCAACCCACTCCAGTATTCTTGCCTAGAAAATCCCATGAATGGAGGAACCTTGTAGGCTACTGTCCATGGGATTGCAAAGAGTCGGACACAATTGAGCAACTTCACTTTCTTTTCTTTCACATATACCTATGGCTGATTCATGTTACTATATGGCAGAAACCAACACAATATTGCAAAGCAATTATCCTGCAATTAAAAATAAATTTAAAAAAAAGAAAAATAATATAGCCATCTATAAATCAAATGTCATCCAATAATATCAAGAGAACCATATTTCACTGAGTCCAAACATTTTCATATGGCTACATATGCCTTTTAGGAAATTCACTCATTTAAAAAAAAAGTTCAAATTAAACAGAATGGACAGTTTTCCAATTTCCATAATCATCAACACTGCAACTGCCACTCACCCTGTACCAGCTACCCCATTCCATATTATCTTCAAGTCTGAGAAAATGCCTTATCTCTCTACCTCTTGAATTCAGTGGTCAATTTACACCTTTTATAAGAAACCTACCAGCTTTCCAAATAAAATCCAATCCCTATCCTGAAACATTACATTGAAGAAAGCATTATCCAATACGGTGAAAAGAATTGGTTGGCAGTTTCAACTCTTTTTTTCTGAACTCGCATTCACTTTGACTCACTCAGACTTTTAAAAAAGTCAGACTTTGTTAATACTGGACAGAAAATGATTTACAGTTCTGAGTTTTCTTGTCTACCGTAAATCATTTATTAAGTGCCCACTGTGCATCAAGCACGGTTCTGGGTGCTGAGGATACAGTGCTGGAAAAGACAGACAAAATGCCTACCTCTCCAAGCAGAAGGCCTAACATGATGTGTGACTGCAAAACAGGGTGATGAACAGGCAGCTGTGGGTTTACTACAGTGTATATGGCCAATCTAAGCCAGGCCTTGGGAACTGGAGGAATCTTACCTACTCTGAAATCTAAAGAGTAAGAAGAAGCTAGTCAAAGATAGGAAGAGTAGACTGTGAAGAGGGAAACAGCATGTGCAAAACCTGGAACTGGAGTGTTTGGGGCTGTCGAGATAAAGTTACATGGAAGGGCTTAAACTGCCTATTGTGTTTCCTTCCCTTGCTGGTTTCCAATCTGCTACCCCAAAGCCTCTAACTTCCCACGTGTAAGTGCTTCACCCTGCCATGAGCTGTGCTAATGAAAACTGGAAGCAGTATTTTGTGTCCTCACGTGGGGGCGAGCGTGAGGAGAGCAGGCCCCCAGAACCAGGCCTGTGATGGCAGCTGGACTGCTGACAGCCCCCAGGGGAAGAAAGTGGAGGGAGGCAGGCAGAGTCAGGATCAGACTTGGGTACACCTTCTGTGGATACACCTTCTCCCTCCATCACCCAGCATGGAAGATCAGGCTGAGTTGTACTAAAAAGCCCAGAGCCTCCCTGCACTGAACCAGCAAGCACTGACTTGGTCTCAGTTAAAGTTATCACTGAGCTAGCAGAGGAGTATAGCTGGTGGCCAAGCTGGCAGGGAATACAGATGAGAATGTGCTCCCCTGGACCAGCACCTAAGTCTCCAAAAAAGCATGAACACCATGCATACAACTAGAGAACTCCAGCCAAGTTCATATTCTCTCTGTTTTATATCTACTGTTTAAATCTAGTGGATATAGATCCTAAAAAAAAAAAACTAAACTACACACTCAAGCAAAGAGCCTGTCTTCTTTGAGGGCTATATATAATAGCATGGTGAAGTTTTACATAGTCTTCCCTGATAGCTCAGTTGGTAAAGGATCTGCCTGCAATGCAGGAGACCCCGGTTCGATTCCTGGGTAGGGAAGATCTGCTGGAGAAGGGATAGGATACCCATTCCTACCCACTCCACTATTCTTGGGCTTCCCTTGTAGCTCAGCTGGTAAAGAATCCAACTGCAATGCAGGAGACCTGGATTCAATCCCCGGGTTGGGAAGATCCCCTGGCGAAGGGAACGGTTACTCATTCCAGTATTCTGGCCTGGAGAATTCCATGGACTATATAGTCTATGGGGTTGCGAAGAGTTGGACACCACTGAGCAACTTTCACTTTCATTGTCACTTTTTAATAAAATTTAGTTCATTTCTCCCATTTTACTTACAAGGCAGACAAAGGACTTATTCGTGACAATTTTGATCTATACGTAATTATTATCTACATAATTGAAATTATGCACTTTCAAGTTGTGAAATAATTAGGTGATGCTTGGGGACCAGAAGGCTTCCCTGGAGGCTCAGATGGTAAAGAATCTGCAATGCAGGAGACCTGGGTTCAATCCCTGGGTTGGGAAGATACCCTGGAGTAGGGCATGGCAACCCACTCCAGTATTCTTACCTGGAGAATCCCCACGGACAGAGGAGCCTGATGGGCTACAGTCCATGGGGTCACAAAGAGTTGGACATGACTGAGCAACTAAACACAGCACAGCGCAGGGGACCAGAGACAGACACGGAATATAAATGTTTACACAAAAGTTTGTACTTCTGAAAATTTAAGCATTATTATTGTTAATTACCTCAAAACATATCTTCAAGGAAAATAACACTGAGAAAATATTAAAGACTGTGGTGACAGCTACCCTAAATAATGACGCTTTCATTTTGCTATATTTAATTCTAGTGGTAAAATAATTTATTAAAATTACCTTCCGGGTAGCAGGGTAGTTTTAAAAGACAACTCAAGTCAGTTCTTACAGCTCATTCCCTAGAGAACAACTTATTTTACATGGGAAGAAATACAATCCTATCTGTTACCCCCACATCAGAAGAAGCAGATTAGCTCAACACCACAGAAACCTGTAAAAAAACTTTCTGTGAAGGTTTTCCCAGTCAGGAAGTCAATGATGCAGAGAAACTTTCAGATTTGGCACTATTAACTTTTTCACTGATTTTAGCTGTTAAAGATTTGTGATCAGCAAGGCTAAGGATGTAACAAAGATTCTAGACCAATGTTTCCTTCAAACATATTAATTTGGAGTTAACTTATAACACGGAGGTAATAACTGGAAAACTCATCTTAGTGTTAACATTGCTACAAAAATTGGCTTCCTGTCCTTCCAATCTGGCACTTATTCTTTGCAACCCCATGGACTGAAGATTGGAGAGTTAAACAGAAAGATTTGTATTCTGTATTGATTATGCTCTAGCAACTCTAAGTACTGAACGCTTTTGTAAGCTAGAGGAGAAAAAGACCACAGAGGAGTTACTTGACTGTTTGACAAGACACAGTATTACGTGGTGATCTTGCACAAGGGCAACGATGCTCTTTTGGTTTTCCTCCTGCCTGATTCATGCTCCATTCCTTCACAGTCTCTTATATTGTCTCTTCTTGACTTTTCTGACCTCTAAATGTGAGGGTCCCAGAGAGAATACACAGAACTATACAAAAAAGATCTTCATGACCCAGATAATCAGGATGGTGTGATCACTCACCTAGAGCCAGACACCCTGGAATGTGAAGTCAAGTGGGCCTTAGAAAGCATCACTACAAACAAAGCTAGTGGAGGTGATGGAATTCCAGCTGAGCTATTTCAAATCCTAAAAGATGATGCTGTGAAAGTGCTGCACTCAATATGCCAGCAAATTTGGAAAATTCAGCAGTGGCCACAGGACTGGAAAAGGTCATTTTTCATTCTAATCCCTAAGAAAGAAAGGCAATGCCAAAGAATGCTCAAACTACCACACAATTGCACTCATCTCACACGCTAGTAAAGTAATGCTCAAAATACTCCAAGCCAGGCTTCAACAATACATGAGCCGTGAACTTCCAGATATTCAAACTGCTTTTAGAAAAAGAAGAGGAACCAGAGATCAAATTGCCAACATCTGTTGGATCATCAAAAAAGCAAGAGAGTTCCATAAAAACATCTATTTCTGCTTTATTGACTATGCCAAAGCCTTTGACTGTGTATCACCACAAACTGTGGAAAATTCTGAAAGAGATGGGAATACCAGACCACCTGACCTGCCTCTTGAGAAAACTGTATGCAGGTCAAGAAGCAACATTAGAACGGGACATGGAACAATAGACTGGTTCCAAATAGGAAAAGGAGTACCTCAAAGCTGTATATTGTCACTCTGCTTATTTAACTGATATGCAGAGTACAGCATGAGAAATGCTGGGCTGGAGGAAGCACAAGCTGGAATCAAGATTTCTGGAAGAAATATCAATAACCTCAGATATGCAGATGACACCATCCTTATGGCATAAAGTGAAGAAGAACTAAAAAGCCTCTTGATGAAAGTGAAAAAAAGAGAGTGAAAAAGTTGGCTTAAAACTCAACATTCAGAAAACTAAGATCGTGACATCTGGTCCCATCACCTCATGGGAAATAGACAGGGAAACAGTGGAAACAGTGTCAGACTTTATTTTCTTGGGCTCCAAAATCACTGCAGATGGTGATTGCAGCCCCGAAATTAAAAGACGCTTGCTACTTGGAAGAAACGTTATGACCAACTTAGACAGCATATTAAAAAACAGAGACATTACTTTGCCAACAAATGTCCATCTAGTCAAAGCTATGGTTTTTCCAGTATTCATGTATGGATGTGAGAGTTGGACTATAAAGAAAGCTGAGAGTTGAAAAATTGATGCTTCTGAACTGAGGTGTTGAAGAAGACTCTTGAGAGTCCCCTGGACAGCAAAGAGATCCAATCAGTCCATCCTAAAGGAAATCAGTCCTGAATATTCATTGGAAGGACTGATGTTGAAGCTGAAACACCAATACTTTGGCCACCTGATTCAAAACACTGACTCATTTGAAAAGACCCTCATGCTGGGAAAGGTTGAAGGCGAGAGGAGAAGGGGACGACAGAAGATGAGATGGTTGGATGGCATCACCAACTCAATGGACATGAGTTTGAATAAACTCTGGTAGTTAGTGATGGACAGGGAGGCCTGGCATGCTACAGTCCAATGGGGTTGCAAGCGGTTGGACACGACTAAGCGACTGAACTGAACTAGACTGACTCAGGAGAAGCAAGTTCCATCCCTGGGTCAGGAAGATCCCCTAGAGGAGGAAATGGCAACCTACTCCAGTATTCCTGCCTGAAAAGTCCCATGAACAGAAGAGCCTAGTGGGCTATAGTCCAAAGAGTCTCAAAAAGTCACTAAGGTTCATTTCAAAATACAAATATTATCATCAGCAAATGACCAACTATTGCTTCAGTCATGTGACATGGTACTTTTTTAGCTCAATTTTATTTCTGGATACATTTTTCTGATTCACTTTACATATATGTGTGTGTGTGTGTGTGTGTGTGTGTGTGTATGTATATATGGCCACCGAGGTTATTTTAGCCAACATTTCTTTGGATAAACAGTACAAACCAATTTGGATTTTTATCAAACTACTGTAACGATGGAGCCAGGCAGCCTTCAAAGGAACACTTTTCAGCTTGTTAACACACACACAATTTATTCAGAAAAAATTTTCTTACCTTCCTGACTGCATTACTGTTGCTATTTTTCTTACATAAAAGCTATTCTTAGAAGCCTAACAAATTTTATTTTTCAAATAAGAACATCTGGCTTTAGGTTGTATACAACTACACTTATTATTTAAATTCATCCTTCTTTAAGGCAGGTCATCCTATTCATTACAAGACTCTTTAAAATTTATAACTTTGCTTTTATTTATAATAAAAAAAACTTTCTTTGGAATAAAATACATCTTACCCAAAAAGGCAGAACTATTTTCAAAATATGTTCATCTGACCAATTTGATACATAAAGCCCTTCAAGGAATAATTCCTCAAGTTATTTTAGGAGAACCAATGAAAAAGTAAAAGCTTAAAATGCAAATTACACACTTTAAAAAGTTCTAAATCCTTCATTGATTTTATTTTGCTATTGTATTCTAGGAAAAGTAAACAAATCTTTCAAGAAATAATAAAGCTAAGACTTTTTTTTTCTCAGTAAGCTATAAGCAAGCTCAGAAAATGTTTCAAACTGAGCATTCTTCTTATCCATATTAGAAACAGTATTCTCCAAGTGCTATTAATAATTTAACTTAGAATCATAAATATGCATGAATGGAAGATCACTTGCCCTATCCCAATGCTCAGAAAGACCTTGGACTACACTTTTCCAGAAAAATAAATATTTAGTATCTCCGGGCATGTCTATGCCAGATGCTCTAAGGAAGATGAAGACTTTAAAGGCAGCTTCCTGGACTCTGGGCTGCACTGGTTGCCCCTCCTCTGTGTTCCCACGGCAGTATCCCATAATATGCACTATGTGCCATAATTATGTTAACAAGTCAGTTTCCCACAGAAAAGTTTCCAAGCCATTTTAGTCACCCCTGCTTTTTCATTTGAGAAAACAAGCTCAGAAAGGTTAAATAACTGGCTTAAAGTCTCAAAAGTAGTAAGTGATAAAGCCAGGATTCAATTAAGAGACATCTGATTACAAAGTCCCTCAGAGTCTCCATTATATGTTATATGCCAATTAAATTTCAATTAAAAGAGAGAGAGATTGAGAGAGAGACAGCCTGCTAAGAAGTTTGAGTCTGACCAGAGTACAGGCAGATCACTGGAGGGTTTTGAGCAGAGGACTGTCTAGATTGATGTTTGGCAGAAAACACTCTTCAACAGTGAGGAGAATGGGGAAGGAGGACATGCTGATTGGAGGCTGGTAAGCCAACCAGGAGCCTGGGGCATTAACAAAGTTAGATATGGAGGAGCTGGCCCCAGAACTTCCCCTCGATGTAGTGATACAAATACAGCACTTTCTAATTTTTTTATCTTTTCATATGTTTTCAATGTGAAGAAAAATACTTGCCCTGCTTGCCTCACGGGCTACTGTTACCGCTAAGACAGCACACAGTAGCAAGGCTGACTGCATGAACTGGGTGTGCGGCACATGGGAGCACAGACTTGGGGGTGAGAAAGTCTGGGTTCCAACACTGTCTTCTCTGCTTCCTCCCTGAAACTTTGGGCAAGTTACGTCACCTCTCTGTGCCTCGGTTCCCTAACACGTGAAATAGAGGTAATACTGGTGCCTAATTCAGAGAGTTTCTTGAGAGGATTTAATGAAAGAATGTCTGTTTTATTTATGGCCTTATTTCCAGCATCTAGAATTGTGTCTGGTATTTAGTAAGTGCTTATTAATGTTACGGAGAAGGCAATGGCACACCACTCCAGTACTCTTGCCTGGAAAATCCCATGGACAGAGGAACCTGGTAGGCTGCAGTGCATGGGGTCGCTAAAAGTCGGACACGACTGAGCGACTTCACTTTCACTTTTCACTTTCATGCACTGGAGAAGGAAATGGCAACCCACTCCAGTGTTCTTGTCTGGAGAATCCCAGGGACGGGGGAGCCTGGTGGGCTGCCATCTACGGGGTCGCACAGGGTCGGACACGACTGAAGTGACTTAGCAGCAGCAGCAGTAGCGGTATTAATGTTAAAATTAATTTGAAAATTATAAAGGACTATGTAATTGTAATGAGTTCCTCTTCTTTTACAAGATGGTTTTGGCTATCTGAGAGCTTCCCAGATGGCTCAGTGGTAAAGAATCTGCCTGTCAATTCAGGAGACACAGGTTCGATCCCTGGGTCAGGAATAGCCCCTGGAGGAGGAAATGGAAACCCAGTCCAGTATTCTTACCTGGAGAATCCCATGGACAGAGGAGCCTGGTGGGCTGCAGTCCATAGGGTCACAAAGAGTCAGACACAACTGAATCACTGAGCACTCATATGTAATTGTGAGGAGTCACTGTAACTATAAAATGTATTTAATGTCTCCAATTTCCCCCACCAACACTATACTAAAAAAATCCACAATCTTTGTTAATAGCACATCTATTCTGTTAAACATAAAAAGGAAGTTTACATCCTTCTGTTTCTTTCTTAACTTTTCCATTATGTGCTCTGTTCTTTCAAACAAAAGCCCATGTATTGAATGTATTTGTAAACCCTCAGTTTCAGGCTGGCTCGGACCCAAATGCCCTCCAGCATCACCTACACCTGCTGTGCTCATGAACAGATACTGTTTCACCAAAGAGCTGTCCCTTGGGTGAGACATACCAGCTCAGATGAAGGCAGCAGCTTGCTATGCCAAAAGTTATGAATGAGTACATAAAAGATGGTTCCATCATAGACAGAGGGTACTTTCATATTTGAAGAGAGAGACTCATTCTCATGGAGGAATTTAGACACACAGACCCTACTGTTCTGCACACTTGCTTTCTCCACTCCTTCCGGTAAAGTAAGGTTTTCTCCTCCAATCATCAGCAACAGGTGTAGTGCTTCATCCAGCAGGGCCAGAATCCACTGAACAACTCATAAGACTCTAATAAGGGCAAACTCTTCACTTTGAATACAATTATTGAAAAATATCATTTGATCATATAAACAAAATGTGTTTGCCACCCTATCCCCTGACAGGCCCTACCTATGAGAAAGTGGCTTCAAGCACATTACAAGGTTTCCGCTGTGTACCATAAAGAATTAGAATTCAAGTGGCCATACCTAAAAAAGAGAACACTGGTTTCCATCTTCATTCAAAAGAGACTAAGGAGGCCACAGTTGGCCAATCATTTAGCGATTTCTGTGGTACTGACTGGCCAACTGTATGGAATGTTAAGTGGATTCTACCAGATGGCTGACTGTGAACTCCAGAATGAGAAAAACAATGAGACAAGGGGCCACGGGAAGTTGAGGGGAAAAAGCAGCAAGGAGTTAGGAGGAAGGGAGAGAGGGAAAGGAGGGAAGGGAGAGAGAAAGTGGGAAAGGAGAGGAAGATGGGAAAGATGGAGGAAAAGAAGCAGAGTTGAGAGAGTAATTTTTTAAATAAACAAGCACTGACAGTGCCTCTCCTATGTGGCTGAAAAAGCTTCCTTTCTAATAACTCCTGCAGCTGCTGCTGCTGCTAAGTCGCTTCAGTCATGGCCAACTCTGTGCGACCCCATGGACTGCAGCCCACCAGGCTCCCCCGTCCCTGGGATTCTCCAGGCAAGAACAGTGGAGTGGGTTGCCATTTCCTTCTCCAGTGCATGAAAGTGAAAAGTGAAAGTGAAGTCGCTCTGTCCTGTGCAACTCTTCGCAACCCCATGGACTGCAGCCCACCAGGCTCCTCCATCCATGGGATTCTCCAGGCAAGAGTACTGGAGTGGGGTGCCATTGCCTTCTCTGTTTCTAATAACACTTGTTTTAATTTCTTTTCACAGAAGACAAAAGGGGGGGTGGTTAATATTTCCTCCATAGAAGAAAAAGACCAACTCTCAGAAACAATGAGTTAGATTTTTATCTTAAGTGATAGTGTGGTTAAGATCATGTACAACAATACTGAAATAATCACTTCCTTATATATTTCATGTCTGAAAGACTATAATGGCTTCCATTCACACACTCTCTGGTCCTGGATTCATCTCCCTGTGCAGTCAGGAAATTACCTTTGACATCCCCCAAACCAGACTTCCTGCTGAACTGTTGCTCTTTAGCTTCAAATCCTGTAGCACGCACAGAAAGAGAATGCCAACACACACACACACACACACACACACACACACGCACACACACACACACAATGTACCTAAGAGGCAAGATAACACCATGAATGAAAAAATATTTAGAGCAAGATTTTCTCATTCTCTAAATTAATCCCAGGTTTTTAGTTTTGTGTGTTAGTCACTCAGTCTTGTCCAACTCTTTGCAATCCCATGGACTGTAGCCCACCAGGCTCCTCTGTCCATGGAATTCTCCAGGCAAGAATACTGGAGCTGGCTGCCATTTCCTTCTCCAGGGGATCTTCCCAACCCAGGTATCAAACCCAGGTCTCCTGCATTACAAGTGGATGGTTTATCATCTGAGCTACTAGGGAAGCCCAGGGTTTTAGTCAAGCCTTTCAAATATCTGCTAATAAATTATTCCACCCTTCATCTGGGGAAGGAATAAATGTGAAAACAAATTTGATCCACTTCCTTTCGTTATTTTTTCTTTTTTTTTCAATAGCTATAGACTTATAAAACTTCTGCCTCTTAAATCAAACGGTACTGAGATTTTATTTCAGCACTTTTGGGGATGAAAAAATACATCCAAATGTATACTAAAAAATAAATTCCATTAATAGCTGGGTCTTTGGCAGCTGACAGAGTTACTGGTCTCTTTAATTTACTCACCCAGAGAAGTTGTGAGTTCTTTGGGCACAACTGTGAATAAGACCATTAATAATCAGCCTGCATCAAAAAGGAATCAGTTCAAAGCTCTTGGCTTCAATGATCATTTTTTCGATTCTTTACAAATTGAATTGTCCTTCTCAGTAGATCATTCATACAGTTCAAGACTGATCCACTAAGATCCCTGATTTTCTAAATTAATTAATTTAGAAGCCTTGTATGGCTGATAGATACAGAGGCAACCAGTACACAATCCTGAGATTCTATAAATTCCATTAATATTGCTTCTGCAATGAATTTACAGAACTCAGCAATACAAAGATTACTAGGTGAGCATAAAATCTAAACAAGCTATAGTGTAAAACAATAAAGACTAGTCCATTCATGTTTACTGCAGGATGAGGTTATCACAGTATTTCAAAGCTTCTTAGAAAAGGAACACATTTGAGTCAGTTCTGATGAGGTGGATGAACCTAGAACCTATTATACAGAGTGAAATGAGTCAGAAAGAGAAAGATAAATATCGTATTCTAACACATATATACAGAATCTAGAAAAATGGTACTGAAGAATTTATTTCCAGGGCAGCAATGGAGAAACAGACATAGAGAATAGACTTATGGACATGGGGAGGGTGAAGGAGAGGGTGAGATGTATGGAAAGAGTAACATGGAAACTTACATCACCATATGTAAAATAGATAGCCAATGGGACTTCGCTGTGTGGCTCAAGAAACTCAAACAGAAGCTCTGTATTAATCTAGAGGGGTGAGATGGGGTGGGAGATGGGAAGGAGGTTCAAAAGGAAGAGGATACATGTATACCTATGGCTGATTCATGTTGAGGTTTGACAGAAAACAAAATTCTATAAAGCAATTATCCTTCAATAAAAAAATAAATTTAAAAAAAGAATAACCCCCTCAATAAAAAACTTCTTAGAAAAGCTTCTATTTTTTATATTTTCTTTATCAAGATTTCATTTGTACTTTGAAAGACTTAAAGCCAAAGAGAATCATCAAATTAAGTCCATTATTTAATTTTAGTCTCTCATACAAATGGCATCAATTCACTGCAACTGACTGTGGGATAGAAGATTCTAACCAGCCTCGCTCATATTACTTTCCTGCATCAGATTCACAGTCTAGCTGCTCTCTCTACACTTCTTCCATCAACTGCTCCTGAACACCACCCACTCCACAACAAGATTGCCACTGCACTCAGTAGCTCAGCTGCTATAGGAAAAGCTGTGACCAAAAAAATGTAAGAAAATACATTTCTAAAAAAAAAAAAAAAAAAGAAAATACATTTCTACTCTGTGATTTCAGCAGTTGGAGGCAAAGACTTGAGGTGGGTTTCTTTTTTACTTTAAAAAAAAAAATGTATTGCTATATAGTTGATTTACAATGTTGCATCAATTTCAGGTGTACAATAAAGTGATTCAGTTATACATACATATATATTTTTTCTTTTTTAATACTCTGCCATTGTAGGTTATTATAAGATATTTAGTAGACTTCCTTAGTTATCTATTTTATATATAGCAGTGAAGTGAAGTCTGTCAGCAGTGTCCAACTCTTTGCAACCCCATGGACTGTAGCCCACCAGGCTCCTCCATCCACAGAATTTTCCAGGCAAGAGTACTGAAGTGGGTTGCCATATGTATATTTTAATCTCAAAGTACTAATTTATCCTACTCCTAGGTAACCATAAGTTTCTTTTCTATGTACTTGAGTCTACTTCTATTTTGTAAATAATTTCATTGGTATACTTTTTACAGTCCACATATAGGCCATATCATATGATATGTCTAACTTACTTCACTTATTATTATAATCTCTAGGTCTATCAATGTTGCTGCAAATGGCATTCTTTCATTCTTTTTATGGCTGAGTAATACTTCCTTGTATTTGTATACCACATCCTTTTATCCATTCAGTGCTGCAACTAACACTGGGGTGCATGTATATTTTTTAATTACTGTTATCTCTGATTATGTGCCCAAGAGTGGAATTGCAGAGTCAAGGAGGCAAGAAAATACAACGGAGAAAGACAGGCTCTTCAATAAATGAGCTTCCCTGGCGGCTCAGACGGTAAAGAATCAGCCTGCAATGCAGGAGACCCAAGTTCAATCCCAGGGTTGGGAAGATCATCTGGAGAAGGAAACGGCCACCCACTGCAGTATGCCTGCCTGAATATAAGTGGCAGAGAAAACTGGACAGCTATGTGTGAAAGAATGAAATGAGAACACTTTCTAACACCATGTTGTTGTTGTTTAGTTGCTAAATCATGTCCGACTCTTTCTGACCCCATGGTCTGCAGCACGCCAGGCTTTCTTGTCCTTCACTATCTCCCTGAGTTTGCTCAAACTCATGTCCATTGAGTCAGTGATGCCATCCAAACATCTAATCCTCTGTTGCCCCCTTCTCCTCCTGTCCTCAATCTCTCCCAGCATCAGAGTCTTTTCCAATGAGTCAGCTCTTCCCATCAGGTGGCCAAAGTACTGGAGCTTCAGCTTCAGCATCAGTCTTTCCAATGAATATTCAGGCTTGGTTTCCCTTAGGATTGATGGGTTTGATCTCCTTGCAATCCAAGGAACACTCAGGAGTCTTCTCCAGCACCACAATTCAAAAGTATCAATTCTTCGGCACTCAGTCTTCTTTATGGTCCAACTCTCACATCAGTTCATGACTACTGGAAAAACTAAAGCTTTGACTATACAGATCTTTGTCAACAAAATGATGTCTCTGCTTTTTTTTTTTTTTTGTCTCTGCTTTTTATTAATAATTATTAATACATTAATTAGAAAACCTAGACAAATTATCTAGGTTTGTCATAGCTTTCCTTCCAAGGAGCAAGTGTCTTTTAATTTCATGGCTGCACTCACCATAGTGGTTTACAAAATAATATCTGGAGCCCATGAAAATAAATCTGTCATTGCTTCTACTACTTCCCCTTCTATATGCCATGAAGTGATGGGACCAGATATCACGATCTTAGTTTTCATAATGTTGAATTTCAAGCCAGCTCTTTCACTCTCATCAAGAGACTCGTTAGTTCCTTTTTGCACATGTGCATGCTCAGTAGATTCAGTCATGTCTGACTCTCTGCAACCCCATGGACTGTAGCTCGCCATGTTCTTCTGTTCATGGGATTCTCTAGGCAAGAATACTGGAGTGAATTGCCATGCACTGCTCCAGGGGATCTTCCCGATCCAGGAATCGAACTCAAGTCTCCTGCATCTCCTGCACTGCAAGCAGATTCTTTACTGATGACCCATCAGGTAAACCCAATTCCTCTTCACTTCCTGCCATTAGAGTGGTATCATTTGCATATCTGAGATTGTCCATATTTCTCCTGGCAATCTTGGTTCCAGATTGTGACTCATCCAGCCCAGGATTTCACATGGTGTACTCTGCGTATGTTAAATAAGCAGGGTGACAATATATACCCTTGTCATACTGCTTTCCAACTTTGAACCAGTTCCTGTCCCATTCTAACTGTTGTTTCTTGACCCTCATACATTTCTCAGGAGACAGGTAAGGCCATCTGGTACTCCTAAGAATTTTCCACAATTTGTTGTGATCCACACAGTCAAAGGCTTTAGCATAGATAGTGAAGCAGAAGTAGATGTTTTCCTGGAACTCCCTAAATTTCTACATAATCCAATGAATGTTGACAATTTGACCTCTGGTTCCTCAGCCTTTTCTAAATCCAGCTTGTATATCTGGAAGTTCTCGTTTAACATACTGTTGAAGCCTAGCTTGAAGGATTTTGAACCTTATCTTGCTAGTGTGTGAAATGACCACAATTGTATGGTAATTTGAACCTTCCTTGGTATTGCCTTGCTTTGGGATTGGAATGCAAACTGACTGTTTCTAGTCCTGTGGCCACTGCTGAGTTTTCCAAATTTGCTGACATACTGACTGCAGCTTGCTAACAGCATCATCTTTTAGGATTTTAAATAGCTTAGCTAGAATTCCACCACCTTCACTAGCTTTGTTTGTAGTAATGCTTCCTAAGACTCCCTTGACTTCATACTCCAGGATGTCCAGCTCTAGGTTTGTGACCACACCATCGTAGTGATCCAGGTCATTAAGACATTTCTGTGTAGTTTTTCTGTGTATTCTTGCCACTTCTTCTTAATCTCTTCTATATCTATTAGGTCCTTACCATTTCTGCCCTTTATTGTGCCCATCCTTGCATGAATGTTCCCTTGATATCTCCAATTTTCTTGAAGAGATCTCTTATCTTTCCCATTCTATTGTTTTCCTGTGTTTCTTTACATTGTTCATTTAAGGCTTTCTTATCTCTCCTTGCTGTTCTCCAGAACCCTGATTCAGTTGAGATATCTTTCCCTTTCTCTCTTGCCTTTCACTTTTCTTTCCTCAGCTCTTTGTAAAGCCTTCTCAGACAACCACTTTGCCTTCTTGCATTTCTTTTTCTTTGGGATGGTTTTGGTCACTGCCTCCTGTACAATGTTATGGACCTCCATCCATAGTTCTTCAGGCACTCTCTCTACTAGATCTAATCTCATGAATCTAGTCATCACCTCCACTGTATAATCATAAGGGATTTGATTTAGGTCATACCTGAAAGGCCTAGTTGCTTTCCCTACTCTCTTCATTTTAAGGTTGAATTTTGCAATAAGAAGCTCCCTCATTTGAGCACAAGAATCATTTTAGCAGGTAGCATTAACTCAGCAGAAGGCTTGCCCTGAAATATACTCTCCAGTAAGTCTACTCCCATCTTTAATATTCCCAGTATTTGAATGAAGCAAAGATGGAAATATGAGTTAAGAGTTGTTTTCAATGGTGGAATGGAAGCTGGTTTGGGTGGCAGTCTCTAGGAAGACTCAGTCAAGAGCTATCCTCTCCTGCCAATCAGATGTGCTCAGGTAAGGATCACAGTGAGGGAGACAGTCATTAATGCATCCTGACAGGTTCCTGAGGAAAAAAGAGCAAGGCCTTCTGACTTTTTACAAACTGCTGTACAGTATGAAAGAGGTATGTGATGCAGTTAGCTCCTGGGAAAAGTGATGCCATGGCAGTGAGGGATGAAATTCTCAGCTAGTTCAGGTCATTTTGTGAATAGCATGTGTCACTTCCTGGAAATATACTGGTTGGCCCGAAAGTTCATTTGAGTTTCCATAAAATATTATGAAAAACCTGAACTTTGGGGCCAACCTTATAGTAAATAAACCCTGGAGCAGGAAACAGCAGCCCACTCCAGTATTCTTGCCTGGGAAATCCCCTGGACAGAGGAGCCTGGTGGGCTACAGTCCATAGGGTCACAAAGAGTCAGACACGACTGAGCAACAGCATGCACATGCACTTCCCCAGGAGCATATTGTACATCTTCCAACCTGGGCAGGGCTCATCATCTGGTGTCGAATCTTTATGCCTTTTCATACCGTACATGGGGTTCTCTAGGCAAGAATACTGGAGTGGGTTGCCATTTCTATGTCCAGTGGATCACATTTTGTCATAACTCTTCACTATGACCTATTTGGGTGCCCCTGCTTAGCATGGCTCAAAGCTTCATCGAGTTGCGCAAGCCCCTTTGCCACAACAAGACTGTGATCCATGAAGGGAAAAAAAGAGACATACAAAAGGCACATGAAAAGATGCTTAGCATCATTATTTGTTAGAGAAATGCAAATCAAGTAACAATGAGATACCACTTCACACCTAGTAGAATGACTATATCAAAATGACATAAAATAACCAGGTATTGATATAGGAAAATCAGAACCTTCATATATTGATGGGAGGAATGTAAAATGGTGCAGCCACTTTAGAAAACAGGCACTTTCTAAACATGTAAAACTAAGAGTTACAATACAACCCAGCAATTTCATTGCTAGGACTGTATCTAAAAAAATGACAACATATGTCTACACAAAAACTTGTACATGAATGTTCATAGCAGCATTGTTCATATAATCAAAAAGTAGAAAGCAATCCAAATGTCTATCAGCTGGTGAATGGCTAAACTGTGGAATATTCATATAAATAAATATTATTTGGCAATAAAAATGAATTAAGTACTGTTATGTGCTACAACATGGATGAATCTTGAAAATATTATGCTAAATAAAAGAAGCCAATTAACAAAAGACCACACATTGTATGATTCTATATATATCAAATACTTAGAAAAGGCAAATCCATAGAGACAAAAAGTAGATTAGTGATTGCCAAGGGCTGCAGGAAATGAGGAAATAAAGAATGACTGCTAATGGGTACAGGGTTCCTCGTTAGGGAAATAAAAATGCTCTAAAATTGCCTGTGGTGATGGCTGCACAGAACTGTGAATACACTGTGTAAATTGTTTGGTGTGTGATATCTTTTTCAATAAATAAAACTTACTGTAATAAATATACTATAGTAAAAATAATAATAACAGTAAGGCTTCAGCCATTAAAATAAAAGCAGCGAGTTTTAGGATAGAGCTTGAGAACAGTATGACTGAAATTTCAGGGACAAAATCTGTGATGTCAGTTCAATTATATTCTTCTTAATTACAGTGTATCAAAGGAAATTTTTTAAAAAGATGAAAATTAAGATTAAAAATGTAAATTCAAGGGGCCATTGACTTTAACTTTTTATGTCATTAGCAAGTCAGAAAATACATCCCTGTGGCATATATGTAATTTAAATTTTCAAAAATTAAATCATTGTCACATTAATAGTAATGACAACACTTCAGAGCTGGGGCCCTAGTGATTGTCTATTTCAACTTGTGGTTTTTACAAAAATTAACTTCTCTAACATTTTTCATACCACTCCACACTGCCTCCTTACCAGTATGCAAACATCAGCTTTTACTTAATGCAGCTCTAATAAGTTGTCTTCTGGAACATGTTTCAGTGGTCTCAAGTTTGAAGTTTCTTTTGTCTTAAATTTTTCATATTACCTTCTTTTCAAGCTTAGCTCACTTGAGTATTTGCTATAATGGTAGGTGGTGATGATTTCCTTTGGTGATATACATACAGCATAAACATTTCAGCTTTTTTTCTTTTAATACATTTTCTAGGTAGCTATACAGAGCTAGAAAAGAATCAAGTAGCCATCTAAGAGCTCTTCATAATTCCCATTCATTTTTAGTGAATTTTTCTTTCCCAGTGCTAGACTTTTAAAAAGTTTAATATCTGAGCTTTAACATCTCACATTTAAAATCTGAGGTCAAATTTGGTGTGTCTACACTTCAAGACCGACTATTTCCCAATATTTGTTCCAAATCTTGAAAAAAAGAAGGAAGTCTGGAAATTAACATTCCATAGTTCAAAGTAAAAATTATTCCAAAGGAAAAGAAAAAATTTTACAAGTATTTTAAAAACATAGATAGTTTTCCCCTTTCCATTTTTCAACTCGCCAAATTTATTATATTTCCATATCAAATCTTTTCTCTTTAGTGGAAATAAATCTTTTTGTGATATACTTTTGAAAGTCTTATCTTACTTCACATGGTATCATATAACAAGCTAGAATCCCCTGAGGCACAAACACCCTTCACAGTGAATTATGTATCAGGAGAAGTTCCCACGTGCTGTGCTCAGTCACTCGGTCGTGTCCGACTCTTGGCGACCCCATGGACTGTAGCCCGCCAGGCTCCTCTCTTTATGGGATTCTTCAGGCAAGAATACTGGAGTGGGTTGCCATTTCCTTCTCCAGAAGTCTCCATAACTATGAGAATAATAAAGGCATCACAACTGGGGCCAGTCATTTACAAAAATCATGCAAAATCTGAAGAGGCAAATTAATATCTAAGTAAACAGTGGGTGAATCAAGCTGAAGATGTTTTCCTTCATTATTGCACATTCTCCTTTCTCACACATAGAATGGCTCAAAACAGTCATGATAAAGTTTTACTAAATCTTTAATAAATATATCTTATCAATGAAAATGAAGTTATAGTCTTCTGAAGAACAGATATGAAAAATAATCTACAGATTTATCACCTTGTGCTACCTATCTTTTCCTCTTTATCCCACTGTCACCACCCTCTTCTAAGTTCTCATCAAGTTATGCCACTATTATTTCAATGGCTTCTTGGCCATTTTCCCTGCCTTCACTTTCAGTACATCTGGCTTGATAATAAAATAACTAATTTTACTAAAACACCACTTTTCATAGAGTCACCCTCATACTTCAAAGCTTACAGATTCCCCTGTTACCCACCATCATCTCTAAGGTTCTCTGCTCAGCTCTGGGTTCCCCTGAACATGAACCCACCTCCACTCAGATAGGCAGGTGTTCTGCATCTCATCAAGATGGGAAATATGGGAGGAGAATAAGGTTTGAGGAATAATAATAATTCCCATTACTTATTAAGATTATTGTATGCCATGAGCCATTATTAGCATATTACATGTGCTATCTCATTCTCTCCCCACATAAATCATTCTTGAGAGGTTTCTTGGTATTACAGAATGAACAGAATTCTCATCAATGCTACCACTTGAAGGCTGAAGAGAAGAAAGGGACCTCAGAAGTGACTGAGAAATATGAGGAGAACCAGGAGAGTTACTCAGCACAAGTCAAAGAGAAGGCATTTCCAATCACAGTAAAAGATCATGATCAACTCATAAAGCAAAAAAATTAAATAAGGTCAAGTAAGACAAAAAATGAAAACTGCTCACTGAAATTGTTAGTTAAGAGCTACGGTGACTCAGAACTTGTCATCCAAACCTGGACAGTTTTTAGAGTGAAAGAGAGCTCTATTAGCAACTACCTCAGGATCATGGAATATTGTCCTGTGCAAACCAGGACATAAGCACACCCTGTTAAGAGGTCACCAGTCCCCTTCATGCAAACAGTTTCAATAGACAGAAGTAGTGCAAGCCACACTGTTGTGCATTCAGAAGAAAAGTGAGATGAAGACTAGTTTTTCAAGAACTTTAGTTTGACTGATGGGTAACAAAAAGGTTAGTGTTGTAGTGGAACACTTCCTCCCCTTCCTCTGTCTGACTCGCTCCTCTCAACTCTACTGAAACTGCTTCCCCATATGGCACCAATGATTTCCATCATAATATGTATTAATACAGTATCATCCCTACTATATTAGAAGCTCCTTAAAATTGGGGTGTCTCTTAACAAATAAACAACATTAATTTATTATTTAGAATGGATAGTCATCATTTGTGTAATAGATGCACTTGACATCTTTTCACTTCTTACTTGAAAATCCATTGTTATCACTCTCAAATGCAGAAGAAAAACCAACTATTCATGCTCTAACCTGTTAAGCATCCTCAGTAATCATTATTTTAAAAAACACAGTGTGAGAGGATGTTTTATTGAATAGGTACATTTTTAGGTACATAAAAATTAATGTGACCATGTAAAGGTGTGTATTTAGGGAATTAAATTTATATAACATATGTTATTTATGTAATATATGTAAAGCTCAAAAATAAAGCTTTTTAATTTCTAGTGTCATAGACAAGAATTATGAATTACTAATTGGCTATAATAGGCAGTGATTTGAAGTAGAATTTCTCAGTCACTTATTTCTAAAAACAACTAATGTCAGCAAAGCCTGTTTCTAACACCTCAGGGTGTCACCCCGTATTCTTTGTCCAACAGAACTGTCTGTACCTTTTGAAACAGCTAATGACAGATGGTCTCCTCAATAAAAAACAGCAGGAGGCAACATATTAATGCTACTCAGCAAGCAAGTCTACAGACACTCAACCAATGAAATTAGTCTTCAGTTGCTAAGCCATCCTGTCACCATGGCAACATCTAGTTCAGAAAAAATATTGGCTTTTCAAATTAAAAGGGCCATCTATCTTAAAATTTCAGTATCCTCCAAGCTTATGATGGTCATACTTCAGCTAAAAGAACTGCCTAGATTTTCTCACTCATCTCAAATCAGACTTACCCATGAAAAGTCATTTGCCCTTTCACTTAAAAATATTTATTTACACTCAGTTTCTAACTTTATTGACTTCCTAGATAAACACATTCCATTTAAAGGTGTTTTTGTGTGTATGTATTTATGTGCACAAACTTGCAGGCTAAAAGCTATAAATATAATGACAAATGTTACTGCCTTAGAAAATTTTCACTGGTATGTATTCTTATCAGTCTGTTATTATATCTGATTAGAGAGAATAATCAAAGAAATAAATAATGTGGTAAGATCAGAATGACATTCTTATTATTGAGATACCCAATATGAACTTTCAAAGTAACAATTAAATCTTATTTTTAAAACAGCTTCATATTTAAGTTGAAATGATAATTTGCCCAAGGAAAATGATTATTTTACCTGATGAAAATGCAGAGAATCTGAAATAATGTTTAGAAATACATTGTATAATCAAGATATGATGGCGAGGTGGAGAGGAGCCTTATTTTGGAAGCAAGAACACAGGCTATCTTAGATCATGGCAGCAACTCCCACTCAAATCACATGGTAAGGAGAATTCTCCAAAACAAAAGAAAGGCGAGAAGGGAGATAATTCAGAAAAAGGAAAGGGGATGAAGCAAATGGTGTCTAATGTACTTATTTTTATATTTAACTAACAATGTAGCTATATATAAATATATTTTTCATATCTTGGTTTTGCCACTTATAAGCCTATGATCTCTCAGGTAAGGGAATAAATCACTCATCTATCTGTGCTTTAACTTCCTAATTTATAGAATAGAAATAATAATAGTACCAACTCCATAGGGGTTGAGGATTAGATGAGTTAAGCTTTTAAATAGTACTTGACATATACTGAGCATTTCCTAACTATGAGGGGGGAAAAGTATATTCATTGTACATTTTGCAACGTTTAAACTTTTTGTTTAATCTTTCTATTTCATCTTTAAATTTGATTTTTTTTCTTACTTCTACTGTTTCCTAATGTTTTTTTTTTTTTACATTTGCTTTACTTCCTTCTTTTATTTTGTTATATTTCAGTCTGTCTTAACCTTTTTGCCATCTTTTATTATCTTAACTTCATATCTGAGATTTCCTATATTTGATGGCTCACTTCCTAGGAGATACCTCAAAGCCAAGTTGTAGGAGTTACAACAGACAGACTGACACCAGGCCACAAACCACGGTTGTGACACTGACAGCTCCTACATCACTCTGTCACCTCCCCCTAATTAAAGATGACTTCAGGAACTCATCCCAGGAAACAAAACCTCACTGTGCAAAAAAATGCAGCTGATGTTCTGAAAAGTTTTTTTCATGAAAACGGTTGTATTTGAAATTTCCAATTAAGAGTGCATATATGTATGTACACACACGTGCGCACATACACGCACTTTCCCTTTAAAGGGAGGAGAAAAGAGCAAAATAAATGGAACATCTTTGAGGTGCCTCCTTTTTGTGGGGAGAAAAATGTTGCAATGGTCTTAGAACAACTGACTGGATAGAGGTCAATGTAATTTTTTCTTTATCATACTTAAGAGAAGGGTAGAATTCCACATCTCAAAATTAGCCAAGTCCTCTGGCCCATGCATGTGTGACTGGGTCGTCACATCCTGCTTCTGAAGTACTCCAGGCACCTGTGGGCCCTGCACATAATGGATTAGCACCTTCTAGAATTAACACTTCCCAAGGGTCCTGTACAATTCCCTACATGGGAAAGAACAGCTAATACCCTTGAACTACATAAAATGCACAGCATTTATGATTTCAAGGTTTATACTAAGTGTCTATTTAGCTTCTAAACTGAATACATACTTAATAGAAAGCAAGAAAGAAATGAAAGCTGATTCACAGTCTTTTCTCTTTATTATAATCCATTTATACAAAAGGACTTGGAAATGATGGTAATAAGTCACTGTTTATTAGTCTGGCAAAAAGAAATGGCTGCTAATAAAACTGCCCAAAGGATCCCAGCATTACTTGCTGACCCCTACTACACACAGAAATCTCGTTCCCCAACCTTCTTCCTGCCCTTGCACCTGATTAGGCTCTGGGCTCCCACTCTCCTAATGCCCAACAGTTATGACTGTACACAGACCAAAAGGAGATTAAAGTTATTATGTGAATCATTCAGACCAAACACTTTCACCTGAAATAATGGTCATCAAAAGGTAAGTAATTTACCCCATATTAACTGAAACTATCTTGTCATTTCACTGTGTTATTAGCCCCCTTCCTGATCATGAGAATACAACCTCTCATACAAACTTCAGCATGAAGACATGGGCATGTTTTTCGTTTGTGCATATCCTGATTACAAATTGCCAACAGAATTTATCATCTACTCATCTTGGTGGACTTTCTCAAATGGCAAGAAACAAAACAAAAACTTTCAACTATATTTTATAAATATTCTTAAATTCCTGCAATAATGAATTCCACTATTCCCTAAACAATAATTTAAGGACACACTTTACTCCAAGCACAGTTCTTATACATATTTATTCTTTTACTATAGGCTATTTGTTAGGTATGCAACATAATATCAATAATTCTCAGACCATTGTAATGTGTTATAAAAGATTCACAAATAAAGTTCTTTTTTCATTTTTAATTGGAATATAATTGTTTTACAGTGTTGTGTTAGTTTCTACCATACAACAGTGTGAATCAGCCATGCGTATACATAAATCCCCTTCCTGTTAGGCCTCCCTTCCACCCTTCCCCACCCAACCCATCTAGGTCATCAGAGAGAACCGAGCTTACCCTGTGCTATATGGCAGCTTCCCAATAGCCATCTAATGCCAAAAAGAAAAGAAAACCCTCTTGCACTGTTGGTGGGAATGTAAATTGATGCAACCAGTATGAAGGACAGAATGGGTGTTCCTTAAAAAACTATAAATAAAACTACCATGTTACCCAGAAATCCCACTACTGGGCATATACTCTGAGAAAAGTATAACGCAAAAAGACACATGTACCTGAATGTTCACTGCAGCACTACTTACAAAAGCAAGGACATGGAAGCAACCTAATCGTCCACCAACAGACGAATGAATAAAGAAGACGTGGTACAAATATACAATAGACTATTACTCAGCCATAAAAGGAACAAAATTGGGTTATTTGTAGTGATATGGATGAACCTAGAGTCTGTCATACAGGGTGAAGTAAGTCCGAAAGAGAAAAATAAATATCATATATTAATGCATATATATGAAATCTAGAAAAATGGTACTGGAGATGCAGACATAGAGAACAGACTTACAGGCACAGTGGGGGAAGGAGAAGGCAGGGCAAATTGAAATACTGGAAATAAAGTTCTTTAAGAAATTGTATGCTGATGGTTTAGAAAAATTCTTGATAAATATGTGATCCTATTTTGTGCAAACAACTTTTTTCACATCAAAATATAATGTAGACACTTGAACAGGTCAACACAAGTGCTGTTTTTCTGAAAGGAAACCTCACCCAATTTCAGTTATTTATATTCCATGCCCTTAATCTCCACCAATACAACATATGATTCATTCTGCTTGCTGCACAAATCTCAAATTGGCTTACAAACCATAACCCAAAGGCTCTCATCCAGTGTTAACATTCTCTTGGGATCAGGATTCCAATTTAGAATACACAACTCAGGAATCTGGAAGTATACTGTAAATGATCAGTAAAATGGGGGACATCTGGCTGACATTCCAAAAACATGCCTTTATGGCTTCTAGGAAGCACTGGGGTATAGGGTATATCTGATCTTTGTAAATAAGGTTAATAATTTCTTGTTTCATAACTCCTGTGTTACTGTCTTTGCTTGGACAACCTCTGGTTTTGGCGATATTGAAACAAGATTAAGTACTTCATCCAATCTCCCAAAGCAACCTACCACACAAAGCATCACAGAGCATAGAAGATTGTGTGATGTCTCCATTAACAAGGTCTGTTATCCCCAAAGTTCTCCTGAGACATTGTCTTTCTGTCCTCTCTGACTCTCCACCAAGCCTCTGAAAATATGTCTCTTCTTTTTATTCAACTTAGCCCGTTCCTGAGCCCCAAAGACCCAGATCTCAAAAGAGTTCATCAGAACAGCCTTTCAACAAAAGCTTGTTTCTTCCTTGAGAAAGGGTTCTACTGCCAAGAAAAATAAGATTTTCTGTATATACTTACAGTATGCCAAAGTGATTTAACCTCAATCCTTTCTGGATTTCTTGCCTCTCAACATACTTTCCCACCACCCAAGTCCTATTATCCTACCTGGAAACATAGACCCATTTACAAATTATAGATCAGTAAACTGTGCTAAAGAATTGAAAATACAAAAAAAAAAAAAAAAAGAATTGAAAATACACTAAGTTACATTCCTGTACACACCAGCACAGACTTCAGTCCACATAAATAATTCATGACCCTTATTGATCACAGAATAAATAGTTATATTTATCCCCCATCTGTATACATTGCTGTGGGGAATATTTTGAGAATAATGCCCAACCTCCTATATCAGGAAATGGGTTCTAGACTTCAAGGCTA